>NC_089749.1:55848607-55926107 GCF_040412425.1 Macrobrachium rosenbergii | reverse complement strand
ACTCACGGATTTTGGATAGTAAAATAGAGGCTTAATATTTTCCAACAGACGAATATTAAATACTTTATGGAACGAAGATTTTAACGTAATAATTTTTCTAAACCATTGTGAACTGCAGGGTAAAGAATAACCTTCCGCTGAAAAAAATAAAAAAAGGACATAACTTCAATTATTCGCCTTAATGAGGTAATCATTCAGTAATTCTTTCATGGCAGTAATTACTAATTACCAAATATTTTTCTATGCATAATTGACCCGATTAATTGGGTTTTTTACCTGAATGGCTTCCTCTGATGTAACCACACAAACTCGAACATACACACAAACACACACAAACTCCAACACAAACAGCTTAATTTCTAATATAAAAACAGTAACTCTCTCTCTCTCTCTCTCTCTCTGTCATGGAGTTTGTATAATGACTTACCAAAAATACTGGCTGAAGATATCAGAAAAATATTTAATTACTTTTCCTTTTTATAGATTCGCTGTCTGTCTGTCTGTCTCTATCTTTGTCTCTCTCTCTCTCTCTGTCATGAAGTCTGTATACTGACTTACTAAGATAACTGGCTGAAGATATCAGAAAAATGTTTAATTAATTTTCCTTTCTACAGATTCTCTCTCTCTCTCTCTCTCTCTCTCTCATGTAGTCTGTATACTGATTTACTGAAAATACTGGCTGAAGATATCAGAAAAAATGTTTAATCTCTCTTTTCTCCTTTGTCTCTCTCTCTCTCTCTCTCTCTCTCTCTCTCTCTCTCTCTCTCTCTCTCATGTAGTCTGTATACTGATTTACCGAAAATACTGGCTGAAGATACCAGAAAAATGTTTAAATGACTTTTCTATTTGTTTAGATTATCTGTCTCTCTCTCTCTCTCTTTTTCTGCTATCCACTTGCTGTTTTTTCGGTATTTTTCAAAACGTGTATTTAATAAGTTTCGCAATTTTATCTCATTGCGCCGCTACCACAGAATGAAGATTGCCACTAAATATTCGATTAGGATACTTTTAAATTTAACAGAAAACTGAAGGTTACTTTTTGGGCAAAATGAACTTTTCTTATATATCTTTCTTTCTTATTTATCATAAAAATGTAAGCACGGAACAACGAAGCTCAACATTGCCCGGAGGATTATTAAATTATCAACAGAACAGTGATGGCAATATTGCAACGCGAAACCCCAACCTGCTCTTCACAGAATGTTCTCTAAACCAGAGCAATGCCTTATTGCCACAAGGAACGACGCCTCAAAGTAGAGCAATACCCTAATGTTGCTCTTCATGGGGTGTCGTTTAAAGGAGAGCAGTTTCTTATATTTCATTACTGAACGATGCGCCCTATTGCTTCAAGCAATACCGTCTCAAAATGGAGCAATGAAAATAGATTGCATCTCAAGAGCGAAGCGACGAAGGATTACATTCGCGATTCTCGAACAACAATTATGCGTCTCTCCTCAATTAAGAGAGGGCTGTAATTTTCGAGCCAGATAATCTGGGCCGTCCCCTCGCGCTCACAATCACCTTTTCATGATCTCGTAACCGGGGAAATGTAATTGCGGATCGCAACAGCATAAACAGGCATTTAAGAGGTAATCCGCAAACATGACGAGGAGTCCGTGCAAAGCTTCGGTTAATATTCTCAATGTTCGTTGTCTTTAAGTCTTGTTTTTCGCTGGTATTTCTTAGGGGGAAATAATCTTTTCCATGCGAATTACGCGGTTGAAAAAAAAAATGGATTTTGGGGAAGGGTCGGAGTACTGATTGTGGTTTTGAATAACGAGAAAATATAAAACAATCTTTTGCTTAAATTGCTTTGTCGTTTTGTCCCCGGACGCAAAAGAATATTACGACGCGAAGTAACGAGGTTAAAACAATAGAGCTGAAGGAGAGGCAAGAATCCAAATGCCGGAAGTAAATATCGTGAAAATTTATGAATAAACAAGAGACTGTTTACGTCATTAGCTCTGGCTGTGTTTGTCACCGCCTTTGTCTCTCCAACACGAGTAAAATGAAAAGTCTCGTGGACTCGAAGTACGCGTTGTTCTTGAATGCTCGCCACAGGAAAACAATATTCGAGATATGGAATAAGTTTTTTTTCTGTGGATCTGAATGCGTTATTTGGTAGAACGGAAAATAAAAAGAATATAATCTTACCATGCTGTCTTTTGGCTGTGAGAGAAATCACAATGTAAAAACAGGCTTTTGGGCTTCGTTATTTTGTGTTAATGTTATTATATGCTTCTCTTCACAGTACAGACTATCGAAGATGACCATTTTCTAACAATGTTTAACTCTTCATAAATTTATTTCTTTATTCTGTTAAATTTACTTAATTATTAGCTACTGGACTTTTCAATTCAGCAGCTTATAAGATGTCAGGCTTAGTTCTGCTAAGAAACAGGCTGATCCTCGTAACGAGTTGCCTCTGTCTTAAATTTCAAGATTCTTCAAGAACTTACTACATCTGTTTCCATGGCAACTGGAAAGCTGTTCTCATTCATACAAACTGGAGCAGAAGTACAGTACCATACAGACACTATTATTAACACGTTTAAAAATCCCTCAATGGGTGTTATAGTTCTAAGGAAAGAAGTTAAAAATACTTCTTCATGTGGAATTACTACTTGTAATTAAGGTTTTTAGGTCCAAGGAAATTACCATTTCTGCGGGAAATCGAGAAACAAAATGGAAACAAGGTACTGGAGTCTATTTGCTTCAAATTATTTGTACCTGGAACCAACTGCAGAATTAATGGACGTTACAAACTCGACACAACGCTCAAGGGATTTCCAAGTACGGCACAGATACAAGAGAATTCTTGTGGCATGGAATGGAGCACAGAGTTTAGTCCAAAGGCCAAGCGCTGGGACCTATGAGGTCATTCAGCGCTGGAAGGGAAATTGACAGTAGGAAAGTTTGAAAGGTGTAACAGGAGGAAAACCTTGCAGTTGCACTATGAATGGAGGTACAGCAAAAGGAATGAAAGGGGGTTGCAGCTAGGGGCCGAAGGGACGCTGCAAAGAACCTTTATTAACGCCTACAGTGCACCCCGTGAGGTGCACTGACGGCACTAGTTCTTGTGGAGTGAATTATACTTATA
Source organism: Macrobrachium rosenbergii (assembly GCF_040412425.1). Classification (NCBI taxonomy): domain Eukaryota; kingdom Metazoa; phylum Arthropoda; class Malacostraca; order Decapoda; family Palaemonidae; genus Macrobrachium; species Macrobrachium rosenbergii. The sequence continues at coordinate 55,923,007 of NC_089749.1, read as the reverse complement.
ACAAAATGCTTTCTGACAACTTACAGGCGTTCGAAAGACTGATTATTTTTTCAGAAAAGCTTTCTTTCGCTTTCGTTAAAGAGCTCATCTCGATTCAAAATGTAATTTCGAGGTGACAATGACAAAATGAAGGTATATAAAAAAAGTGGAAATTCCATCGGTCCACTCGGGAAAGATTCCAAACAGTATATCATAAACCGAGATTTTCCTAATATCGTTCAAAATATATTAACTGGCAACCAATAACATGAAAGACAAAGTTTCATAAATCAAATTTCCATTTATACCCTTAATGTATATTTCATATCTTGATAATCTGGATTACAAAAAAGGCATTAGGCTGCTCACCACACTGACCCTTGTGTCTAAATTTTATCTAGCACCACAAAAAACGAGAACTTTTGAAATTAGAATAAAAGTTCATTTGGGCGTCTTCATTTCACAGACGTCTGCCATGTTGTTTATTTCAACAAGAAACATCATCGATTCCTCATCTACACAGAGTTTTAAAGCCCCAAACATTTCTGCAATGTCGCCAGTCTTCATCAACGGGTAACTGAATTTTTATCAGGTCGCAAGACATTTCAATTCCCCCTGTCAGAGCTTCAACTTTCCCTCATACCGTCAATTTTCTGATTCCTTCCACAGATTTGAGCTGTTGAAGTTCATGCTTGGAGCATGAACGTATTTTTTGTCCTACGATGGATTCTCACCCGAGCCATTGTTTTCAAATCTTTTTGTGCACATTTATTGATCTATGGTACATCACTATATTGTGACTGGAAATAATGTATAAAAAGCCACAATCATTTAAATGAGACTGTATTTTTCCAACCCCTTTTTTGTATTTTGGAAAAATACAGTTTCTCATTTACATTATTGCGGCTTTTTACTCAACATTTATTGATATCTTGCGCTATTTCTATTCCTGTCTCAAGACGTTTGTTTTCTTCACATATTTCTTGGTTCTCCTCGATTCCAACCCTTTACTATTTTCCATCCCATTCTTTCTCTTACGAGCCTCGTCCATTCTTTGTATTTTTCCTTCGTACGTATTTTTGGCTTGGTTATCGCTTTATCAAACATACCTCCCTCCCCAGAGATTTAATAGGATTTTCTTCTTTTTTGTCTTATGCCGACTTCCAGGTATTTCCATGTCAACCCCACCCTTCTTTTTTTTTCTCGTACATTCCAGGACCCCTGACCAAGATTTTAAACGATTTCCTGCATCGTTATCTGCATCTCTCTTGGTTCCCTTTCAATTCTCCTTCTGTCACCCTTCTTTTGCCTTGGCAACACCAGGAAAGGTGAGCTCGTTAGACGGCACTGAATCGCCTCCGAGTGAATCATTATTTTGGTTTGGATTAATTTATGTAGAAGCCATGTTTTTCTCGATCCTAGTATTATACAAGTCATCTGTGCATTTTATCATTAAATTGCATTTGCCTGTAACAGTACGAGTCCAACGAGCTACTTCAAGTTATTCAGTGTAAAATAAAGAAGAAGAAGAAGAAGCCGGCGGCTGGTGTTGCCAGTTGCTGGTCTCATGAATATATTCAGCGCTCAAGCGAAAATCTGTTTAATAACGAAAAGGTTTTAAAAGTATGTATTACCTCGTCGTTTGGCTATGATGTGCGAGGTACTTTTACAAAATATATATTCGTAAATATATTCAGTGGAACCTCTGTCATAAAAAAAGTATTTAGTATTAACAAAGCACTACTCTATAATTGTAATTCTCTCACGAAAATTATATATTTACAGTTTAATGGAGTTCAATTATATATATATATATATATATATATATATATATATATATATATATATATATATATATATATATATATATATATATATATATATATATATATATATATATATATATATATATATATATATATATATATATATATATTAGGTCCCTCATGGTAAAAATACAGACGTAACCCGGAGAGTGTGCTCACGACCGCCAATCATTGCAGAGATTGATGGCATCATCTGAGACCAATGGTTCTTCAGACCTTACTGCCAATGATGTGGGTTATGTGAGAGTTTTTCTGATTTAGTGAAAGGTGTTGTAAGGCCCTGTTTTTTTTCGTGGGGGGTCACTAGTGCAGAATGGCATGAATTTAAAAAAAAAAATTGTCAGGTGTGCTATGTCCTTAAAATTGACTAAAATTAAAGTGTTTGAGGATGGCTTTTTCAAAACGTGAATGTGTAAATAGCTTTATCTTGCAGTCACCCGTACTCATGGTTTTCATTTTTGGATTTGGTTTAACTGTTCTGTTACCTTTAGAATGCAACAAAGTGAGAATATGGATTTGTGAAGGGAAAATAAAAAAAAATAAATAAATAAGATGCCTGTTCCCTGAGCAACTGGTTATAAATACGTGAAATATGTGGGAGTCAACGATGACATGATTTATTTTTACCTGCATTGAATACCAGATACCTCTAACAGATGCATTGTTAAACTCCCTGCTATTGCAAAACGACTGACATTTCAGTAATTACGAACGAAAAATATTTCATAATAACCTATGATTCTGATCGACAGCCTTTGAATTATTAACGTCAGGAGACTGATGGAAAGGAAGGTAATAACTGAGTGAATGATTTTAATGGTAATTATTATTATTGTTGTTATTATTATCATTATTATTATTATTCGGAAGATGAAGCCTATTCATATGGAACAAGCCCACCAAAGGGACCACTGACTTGAAATTCAAGCTTTAAAAGAATACGGTGTTCAGTAGAAAGAGGTAACAGAAGATAATGGGAAATACAAAAAAGATAACACATTAAAAATTAAAAATTAATAAATAAACATTTAAGAACGTAAGTAAATGATCAAAATACCTGGCATCTTCCTCAGGTAGACTAAATGCTTAATCAGCCATACTGAACCCGACTAACAGCCTAATGATATAATTAGAGGAAGAATTTTGAAGTATTTTCTTCGATATTTCCAGAAATAAATAATGCAATAAACATTCAATTATAATATTTTAGTTTGACACTTCACCCCAACCTTACCTACTTTCCAGAAGTAAGAGGTTACAGATAAATTAGGGAGTATATTAAGAGATCTGTTATTATGTACACCTGTTCTGTCTGTCTGTCTGTCTCTTCATTTCTCTGCATGTGGTCCGTTTGTTAGGACACATGACTCACCAACACAAGGTCCCAAGATCGATACGTGGTGGGGGGTGGAAGGGGGAAGGATTCAGAACCGTTTCATGAGCGATGTGATATGTCTCTGTTGACCTTAGCACGGAATCACGTACCTAATAGTCAGATAAATGCGGAGAGTCGCAGGCAGTGTGGAGAAGGAGATGAGACCAGCACTCTCATTCCAAAAGACTTGTTGAGAATCGGGAAGATGAAGCAGACATTCATCTATCTCTCTCTCTCTCTCTCTCTCTCTCTCTCTCTCTGTACACACACACACTATATATATATATATATATATATATATATATATATATATATATATATATATGTATATATATATATATATATATATATATATATATATATATATATATAATATATGTATATATATATACATATATAAAATATATATACATATACATATATATTATATATAGATACACATACAAATACATACATACATATGTATATATATATATATATATATATATATATATATATATATATATATATATGTGTGTGTGTGTGTGTGTGTGTGTGTGTGTGTGTCTGAAAGTAATAAAATTCTCATTCTTGTGTCACCCAGTCTCTTAAATGGATGAGGGGAAACAAAAGAGTTCCCGGGAACTGGATACCTCCCGTATTAAAAATTTCATTTCCTCCGGCCCTTTTTGACACTGAAAAAGTAGAAAGTAGGGAGAGAGAGAGAGAGAGAGAGAGAGAGAGAGAGAGAGAGAGAGAGAGAGAGAGAGAGAGAGAGAGAGAGAGATGACTGGGAAAGCAGTAACATGGAAGAACTCAAGCAATAAAGCAGAAGTACGCAAATACTGATGAATACGAATTTGTTTTCATTTACATATACAGAAATGAACTTTGATTAATATGAAAATGATAAATAATCTACTGCGTGTACTAAATTCCCCAAAGGTACCTAAAACACACCAATATAAATATCCGCCAATATTCAACCCATTATTCTCTGCCCTGATTATAGATGGATTTTACAACAGGCAATGAATCATTTTAATGGACGTAATTATACAAATGATTCACAATCCAGTACTGAACGGGTCACTCTTGAAAACCAACGAAGCTGATACTAACTTTAAAAACTTTTTTCTTCTGTTCTTAAGATGACGTCAGCTACATGACAAATTACGCAGCTTCTCTTATAATCAGCAAAATTAACGTCCGGTTATTTGAGTCTTCGTGTGTTCTTCACGCAAGTTATACTCGTCCAGGGAACGCACTAATTTCAGGGGACAATATCTTACGACGAGGGCAGGCAGTTCCACGAACTATAATTTGTTCAGCCACTGCGGCAATTAGCTTAATTTGAAATCCTTTTTTTAATCTGGGCAAATGACTGCGCCAGAAAGCACGCCATACACATTTAACGTGGAAAGATTGTCACCCTGGGATTCATCACTCAAAACTGTCTTGTAATGAAAAGCGGTTGACTCTTCCGCTTACTAGGATAGACATTTTTTGTGCTTTCATGCAAAATTAGTTTTAATGTGGGTACGTTTTGGGTATATTTGGATTTTGGGAACGTCAAATTTTTTTTGTTTATATGATCAAATTCCCAACTTTGAGAATTCGTGTATATAATGAAAGAGAGATTTCTCGCAGTTCCTCATTGGACGGGTTGGTATTGTTCTCGGTAGCACTCTGCTGCGCCCGCGTTCGATTCTCCGACCGGTCAATGAAGAATTAGAGAAATTTATTTCTGGTGATAGAAATTCATTTCTCGTTGTAATGTGGTTCGGATTCCACAATTACCTGTAGGTCCCCTTGCTAGGTAACCAATTGGCTCTTAGCCAGACCACTGAGCTGATTAACAGCTCTCCTAGGGCTGGCCCGAAGGATCAGATTTATTTTACGTGGGTAAGAACCAATTGGTTACCTAGCAACGGGACCTACAGCTTATTGTGGAATCCGAACTTCTATTACCAGAAATAAATTCCCCTAATTCTTCACTGGCGGGTCGGAGAATCGAACGCGGGACCAGCAGAGTGCTAGCCGAGAACGATACCGACCCGTCCAATGAGGAGCTATAAAGAGGTAAATGGGGCAGAATATTAAGTGAGCATTACACACTGCTGATGGAATCACTAAATATAAAAATTATACATTTGTGATAACATTCTCTAATCATAAATAAGTAATGAGAGAGATTTGGTAATTTCTTAGTTTAGCATGTGTGTATGTATCATTAATACTGTTCTTTGAGAGAGAGAGAGAGAGAGAGAGAGAGAGAGAGAGAGAGAGAGAGAGAGAGAGAGAGAGAGAGAGAGAGAGAGAGGTCGAATTTTCATTTTTATTTTTCCCTTTTCCCTAATATAGGCCTATGTTTAAAAATCTTACGCCGCTTCAGAGAAATTTTATAATTACGGATTTAAGAACTAAATATATATATATATATATATATATATATATATATAATATATATATATATATATATATATATATATATATATATAAAATATATATATATATATATAATATATATATATATGTATATATATATATATATATATATAAATATATATAAATATATATATATATATATATATATATATATATATATATATATATATATATATATATATATATATGAAAAATCGATAGCGAAAAATTTACTGTATTACTTTTCGAAAGCAAAGAAGGGCCAAAAGGCAGATGAGTACGTATAAAAGCGCATAATGATATAGGTTTTGTATGAGCATAAGTAAGACAGAGCAAAGGATAAAAAATAGAAACACATACACACACACGAACACACACACAGACAGAGAGAGAGAGAGAGAGAGAGAGAGAGAGAGAGAGAGAGAGTTATTGGAAGTGTACTTTAACATTCATGAAAATAGATTTTCATTTGAATATACATCATCCATGCAACTGTATTTCCTGTCAAACACCAAAAGCGGTTCTTGAGTTGCTTCAGCCACTTCATCATTACTCAATTTCTTCTCCTTCTCAGTTTATTTTAATGTGACGCTAATGATTTTGTCCTCCAGACGAGAGAGCATTATTCAATCTCCGGAAAAGAGAGGAAGAAAATATTCAGTGAAAATTGGTTTTTACCGAGACCAGGACGCGAACCAAAAACAATAATGAGCGTGGATCATGGCGCACATGGAGTTCATGACATCAGTAATTATTATTATTATTATTATTATTATTATTATTATTATTATTAAGAAATTCACAATCTAGTGAAAAAAAAGCTCTGTAATAAAAATCAACAATTATATAATAAATATAATACTATGTAAAATAAACATAATTTACATAATATATTTATTTACTATATAATTGTGGATTTTTACTAAACAGATTATTATTATTATTATTATTATTATTATTATTATTATTATTATTATTATTATTATTATTATTATATAAAAACGCCTAGAGTAGGCTATACCTCCATTCCTCCTCAGCTTACAGCAATTTACAATGGTTGCTATTGTCGTTTGGGATTAAATTGGCCTTTAGCCAGAACGGTCTCTTGCTCATACGGGGAGACCGTAAGTTATGAAAGTGATAACGGCGCTCACGAATGAAATGAAAAGTTCAATTCACGAAGCTGAAACTCATATAAACCACAAGGTTCCCGTTAATAGGAGAAAAAGAAATAAAGCGGAGAGTCCTGGTGGGCTGCAGATAGCCATTAACGAAAATGGGAAAATTCACGGCACGCGATCAGATGGGAAAAATCGAGAAACTCTACGGACACATCCTGCCAAATTTCATTTACTCTAGAACCGTGGTTCTGGACCTTTTTTATTACCACGCCCCCTCTAAGAGTTAATCCTGACCTCCACGTCCCCCTTGCATCCATGAGTAAAATTCCCTTCCAGATTTAGAAGATAAAAAAACAAAAGGGTGTTTTTATTCTTTTGGGAATAAATTAGCGAGATACTTGACACTGCTTCTTAGCGACTCTTGTTGAGAGAATAATGAATATAATTAGAGAACTTTTAATTTTTCCCTAGTGCTCGCGTCCCCCTTGGTAATTGCTGACGCCTCGCGCTCCCCAGGTTGAGAACCACTGCTCTAGAACATTACGACTGCAGAAAGTACGGATCTTTCAGTAGTGGGCATTCAGTTAACGATAAGGAAAGATTTCGGTTTCTTGATTTGAAAAAAATATATAAAATCGTTTTACGTTCATACATAATAATAAACAATAACACATGCAACGACGTTTCTTCGGCGGAATCGAGTTTTCTGTATAGCCGCTACAGCGTATAATTAAGGTCACCGAAAATAGATTTGTTTTTCGGGGGTCTCGGTATAATGCTGTGTGGGCCGCTGCCCATGAAACTTTAACTGGGGCCTGGTGGTGGCCTATCCTATATCGTTGCCAAAAGCACGATTATGACTAAATTTAACCTTAAATAAAATAAAAAGTACTGAGGCTAGAAGGCTGCAATTTGGCATGTTTGATGATTGGAGGGTGGATGATCAACATACCAATTTGCAGCCTTCTAGCCTCAGCAGTTTTTAAGGTCTGAGGGTGGACAGAAAAAGTGAGGACAGACAAAAGTGCGGACAGAAAAATGCGGACGTACAGATAAAGCCGGCACAACAGTTTTATTTTAAAGAACACTAAAAATGTGGGAATTATGAAAAAAATAAATCAATGAAATGAACAGCGAGAGGAAGCTCGCTAATCGGCGTTAGGTGCGTGCCCTTGCTGTGACTTAGGAGGTCATAGGCAACAGCTGCTTTCCTCCTGCATTGTCCTGGTCGAAGGATACGAGACTTATTTTACCGCATGCAATATTCTCACTTGTTTTATGAAAATACTCAATGTCTGCTTTTAATTTTAACAGAAATTATGAACAGTACGAAAACGAATGAATCATTTATATGTCACGAAAACTCAACTCTGAAAGTGACAGTTCTTATAATTTTGGGAGTGTTTGAAAATTATAAACTGCTCGAAAGTCCCTATAATTACACATTTCTTTCTTTCATTGCTTTGCTGCCCAAAATACATTCAGGCAATACTCTTAACACAAAAAATTAACTCAATAAACAAATCTCTTTAATGAATAAAGCGGTGCGCAGGACTTTTTTTCCCTCTGGTTTATAAAATATTCTTGACGATATGAGACCCGATATTTACTAAACCTTGGCTAGGCCTACCGACCTCTAAATGATAGGGCATTTCAAAATATCTTAAAATCTTCATGAGACTCATTTAATTATCGATTAGGGAAACATCACTACTACACACAGAGGAACGACAAACTTTCTATGATATATAATCAAAATAATTTATGGGGTAAAGAACACAAGCTTCTGAAATTGTTGCTATGCGGACTTTATGAAGGTGTCATTTCAGATATACAATTTTTCCCTACAAAGTGCTTCATACACAGAAATCTTTCGTTGAACATATAAGCGCCTGAAAATTTATCTACCGATCCAAGCATAAATCAATGCACTAACGTAGGTAATGTAATCGTTTTCCAATTCCAAATAACGAAAGCAAATAGAAATGACGCAGTTGGATTATTTGTACTTAAGTTTTAGTTGCTTGAAATGACAGTAAGTTTCATAAAAAATCCTTATATTTCACAATATAAGATGAAGCAGATTTTATGTTTTTGCGTGATATCAGTTTTATATTATCTGCCCGTGTATAAGTTTAAGGACTGGCATTTTATATAATTTCACCCTGCGCCAAAAATTTTCGTTGCTCAAGCTCTTGGAAGTGACCCCGAGCTTAGAATGATGACAGGGGCCTAACCCACAGGACTGGTTAATAAGGTGTCATTTGAAAATAAGAAATGGCTTCCTAACGCTAACTATAACAATGTTACTATTTTTCAGTTTGCAAAATCTCCAATACGGGTCCCAAAATATTTATTTTCATAATTAAAAAAGTTCTCAATACATCTGAGTTGGATTCAGACCATGCAAATAGTCTTTGAATACACTTTCATTTAAAAACCAACTAATATCAAAAAATCTCTATGGTATCTCTTTTCAAAATTTTCAAATATTTTGTTTTTGTGTATTGTATGATCACCTTTGGCAAGCTTTCATTTGAAATAAAAAATGGGGTTTTAACGTATATAATAAGAAAGTTATTAAGTTTAAAATTTACAATATTTTGCGGCACTTTCAATGAATTTTTCAAAAAGCGTTTTTAAAGCGCTCTAATAAAGCTGCCATGCAGAACACCGAAATTTGGTTCAGGGAATGCTAGGGGCCTTCGGTTAAGCTTCCATTAAAAAAATAGCTTTCTAGCATGTACAGCAGGAACATTATTGCAGTTCAAAGCCTGTAAAACTTTGAATGTTTTATTCTCGACTTTTTGGAAATGTCTCTTTGCTGTGTTTTGGTGCTGAGCGCCTCGTGTTCAAAATAATCTAAAAACTTTTGCACGTCGAAACAGAAACAGCCACAAACCTGAGTAAACTGCGTAAATAAAACAAGCTTAACAACCAGACAAGCGTCACCGCGATGAGGAATATATTAAACTCCACCAATTCGGCAAATCTATCGTCAGGGTGCACAGCGAGAACACCGTAACTAAACTTTGAAAGGAGTCAAATATTGCTGCAAGTCCCAGTGTTGGGGGGGAAAATCCGCCATAAACCGGAATCTATCGACAATAACCCGGTGCTGTGACCACTTGGGGAATTACAGCGGGCCGTAAGGAGGCGTTGCTGGTATTGGTAAGCCATATATTCCTTCAGGAGTAATGAACGTAGGTTGATTTTCTCTTTCCACCCCCTCGGGGGAGCGCAATCTCTGTCGCAGTGTCATTTTCATTTCGCTTTGATGGAGGAGGAGACGGTGGTAGCTGTGATTTCCTCTTAGTTTAGAGATATTTCCCGTTATCTAAGAATCTACATCCCATTACAGTGGATTAACGGCCAGGTACTCCGTTTACGAAGTTGTAATGAGGGCGGTCTAAATATTTTGTTTAATTGATTTTTTAGTATATCTCCTGAATAACAGTTCTGAAATATATATACAGTACATACATATATATATATATATATATATATATATATATATATATATATATATATATATATACATATATAAATATACATATATATTATATATAAAATGTGTGTATATATATATATATATATATATATATATATAATTTGAGATGTGAGTAAGATCCACAATGATATACATGTTACAAAAAATACAGTGTATTAAAAACATATATGCACAAAAGCTTATAGCTTTCGTCCAACTACTGTGGAATTGTTTTTTCAGTGAACACGTCCACAACAGTTGGAAAAAAAGCTCTAAGTTTTGTACAAATATATTCTTAATCCACTATGTTTTGTAAAATGTACTTCATTGTGGATCTTACTCACTGTATATATATATATATATATATATATATATATATATATATATATATATATATATATATATATATATATATATATATATATACAGTGGTGGCAAAAATAATCTTAACAGCAAAAATAATGTTGACATATTTCACAAAATAATAGCAAACTACTGTGGATAATTAAACGGAAATTTGTACTTCTTTATTATTCAGAGACATGAATTAATACTTTGTCATCTCTCCTTTAGCCTGCAATACAGCCTGGATGCGCTTAGGCATGGAATCAGCAAGGATCATGAAATATTGAGGTCCATCTTAGTGCACCATGTTAACTTAATCTCATTCTTAAGCTCAACCATATTTGAGGGCTGGGCACCTGCAACTTTGTCTTTAATAACTTTCCAGGCATTTTCAATTGGGTTTAAGTCAGGTGAATTGCCTGGCCACTCAAAAAACAGATCCATTGTTCTCTGCAAGCCACTTTGTTACTGTCTTAGTCTTGTGACATGGAGCCCCATCATGCATAAAAATGCAGAATCATGTAACCTGTAAAACTCTAACATGTGGTCCTTAAGCACTTCTAAATATGTTGTTCCCCTTAGGCAAGAAATGCAGCCCAGCTCTACCCAATTTACCAGTAAATGCCCCCACACCATAACGCTCTGTGGATGCTTCACGATTTTTACGGTAAATTTGTGATGACATCAGGACACACTCTTGGGCCTCCTCACAACATCGCTGGCATTTCTAACCATTCTGAAGGTTGATTCATCTGAGAACATAACGTCACGCCATTGTTCCTTGGTCCAGTCTTTATATTTCCTACAGAAAGCCAGCCTTTTCTTCTTCATGCCATCTGTGAGGAGCGGCTTCTTTGCAACACGGCGGCACGGTAGTCCCAGGTCACACTGCAGACAATGTTGTACCGTACGAACAGCGACGTTTCCAAGCAGATCAGGATGCTTTTTCTTGAGTGCAGCTGCTGTAATTGAAGGATTATTCAATACTTCCCTCTTCAGAATTTTATCTGTCCTCGGAGAGGTCTTCTTCTTCCGTCCACAACCTGGTTTCCGCTGTGGCACCACTCCTGGTGGGAATCCAGCTGCCGCCTTTTTCAGACTGTAAATAGCTTGGCGAGAGACACCAATATCTCTGGCCACACGAATCACAGCGACTTCCTGCTCCAGCTGGGCATTCTTTTTGTAAGCTTATGGCGTCCCATTATGTCAACGACAAACTGAGCTGTGGGCCGCCAAAGATGACTGAAAAATGTGCAAGTTAGGGGTGATGGAGCAACTTGTTACAGCTTTTCTTACACCAACAGCTCAGCGAGCACTGACAATTCCGCCAGTTTTCCCGCTCATATGGGTCAAGGAATCTGCCAACCATACGACAAATCTCTGGTGACAGTGGTATGGCTGCCACACAATTTTGAAGTTGACAGACATTTGATGTTAAGATTATTTTTGCATTTTTGCTGTAAATATTAATTTTGCTGCCACTATATATATATATATATATATATATATATATTTTATATATATATATATATATATATATATATATATATATATATATATATATATATATATATATATATATATATATATATATATATATATATATATATATATATATATATATATAATTTGAGATGTGAAAGATCACAATGATATACATGTTACAAAATACAGTGTATTAAAAACATATATGCACAAAGCTTATAGCTTTCGTCCAACTACTGTGGAATTGTTTTTCAGTGAACACGTCCACAACAGTTGGAAAAAAGCTCTAAGTTTTGTACAAATATTTTAATCCACTATGTTTTGTAACATGTACTTCATTGTGGATCTTACAACACACTATATATATATATATATATATATATATATATATATATATATATATATATATATATATATATATATATATATATATATATATATAATTTGAGATGTGAAAGATCACAATGATATACATGTTACAAAAAATACAGTGTATTAAAAACATATATGCACAAAGCTTATAGCTTTCGTCCAACTACTGTGGAATTGTTTTTCAGTGAACACGTCCACAACAGTTGGAAAAAAGCTCTAAGTTTTGTACAAATATATTCTTAATCCACTATGTTTTTGTAACATGTACTTCATTGTGGATCTTATACACTATATATATATATATATATATATATATATATATATATATATATATATATATATATATATTTATATATATATATATATATATATATATATATATATATATATATATATATATATATATATATATGAGATATGAGTTATTTATATACAGTATATATGTATATATATACATACATATATATATATATATACATATATACATTATATATATATATATATACTATATATATATATATATATATATATATATATATACGTATATATATACATACATATATGTATATATATATACATACATATATATATATATATATATATATATATATATATATATATATATATATATATATATATATATATATATATATATATATATATATATATATATATATATATATATATATATATACCGACTAAAATATGTTAAAGTGAAATAAACGAGTTTTGGTTGTATTCCTATTCAAAGCAGCGCACTTATTATATCATTCCCCATTAATTTGTATTATACCACAATTAATCACTAGAAAGCAAAAAAAAAAAAAGCATAAGACACAAACATGCAAAAGAAAAAACATCTACAGTACTCACCTCAACACACGCAACCCGCTGTGAAGATACTGGGAAAATCTAGTCAGAGGGTGAGTTCCGAAGCTGAGCTGTACAGCAAGCGATGCATTCCAATGCAATACTTGACTTCTGTAGGGTAAATGTGAGAAGAGGTGAACTAACAGACACCAAGAATTTGTACAAAAACGAAACAGCTGAAATGAAAATAATAAAAATTCTATAAAGAATGTGAACAAATGAAAATTAAGGAAGGGAATTTTAACAAGCGAGGGAGGGATTTTTTTAAGTTATATATTTTATATTATTTTCCTTCTGTAAATCAAAGAGTTTTCGAATGATACATGAACATTTAAAAGTTCTGATATTTGCATTTCACGGAATTATTATTATTATTATTACAGTTGTTGCTGTGACACTGTTGTTCACAATGATTACTGATTCATATGCCGTATATTATTATTATTATTATTATTATTATTATTATTATTATTATTATTATTATGCACTATTGTTCAAAATAATCACTGATTCATATGAAGTATATTATTATTATTATTATTATTATTATTTTATTATTATTATTATTATTATTACAGTTGTTGCTGAGATACACTATTCAAAATGATCGCTGATTCATATGCCGTATATTATTACTATATTATTATTATTATTATTATTATTATTATTATTATTATTATTATTATTATTGCTGTTGTTGTGACATATAATCATTAAAAATTATCAATATGCCGTAAGCATAAAATACATCTATAAATAAAAAAAAAAAGAATAAAAACATTAAGACAAAAAACGCCAAATCATCACACCGAGCAAAATCAAACTGACGCATTCGGACGCAGCGACAACAACACCCTCTCTGAGGCTTGGTGTCGTTCAAGAGGAAATTTTATGTAACATAAACCTAAATTAATGAAGGGAATAGAAAAGAATCCTCACGACGAACGCGGCCATTACTTCATAAACAATAGCAGCCACGGCAGTTTCAGGAGTCCATAAAGTGTCTGATGTAAACTGCAGCTGTTACAAAGGATCTGTACAGCAGTGAGTGTGGGTGGGACGAGGAATGTCCCATAAAGTTTTACATATTGTGAAATTCTTGTTTTTGCCTTTTTTGCGAATGATGGTAAAGTACATGTGGTGAGAGCTTTAAATCAATATATATATATGTATATGTATGCATGTATAGGTATGTATACACACACACACACACATATATATATATATATATATATATATATATATATATATATATATTATAATGTGTATGTGCGTCTCTCTCTCTCTTTATATGTATGTATATATATGTATATATGTGTGTATATATATATATATATATATATATGTGTGTGTGTGTGTGTAAGTCTCTCTCTCTCTCTTTATCTCATTTATATATATATATATATATATATATATATATATATATATATATACAGTATATATATATGCATATATAAAAATACATACACACACACACACACACATATATATATATATATATATATATATATACATATACATATATATATATATATATATATATATATATATATATATATATATATATATATATATATATATATATATATATATATATATATATATATATATATATATATATATATAATGTATATATATTCCTCTTAATTTCAAATTGAAAAACATCCAATTCTCTCTTTTCCTGTCTCCCCTGCTATTTCTTTTTTTTTCTCCTTCCCTTTTTCTTCCTCTTCTTACTGATCCTAGATAAAAAAACCATTACCGCGTTCTATAAATTGAAGAAAGCACAAACTCTCTCTTTCTCTCTCTCTCAAAATGAATATTCATTTTTTCATTAACCGAACTGTCTAAAGAAAACAAGGGGGAAAGACTGGTATACGGAAAGAAAAAGGCGAATAACGATTGAAATGCAAACAGACCGAATTTCGCTTTAGTTCTGTCTACCGTGATGTAGGTGTATTCATAGAATTATCAGAATTTTATCGCATGACAAGTGCATTAATGTAGATTGCTCCTTAATGTATGCTAGGACACGACACTTTTCTTATATACAGTCTATTCCATTCAATTAAATATATTATTATCACTATTATTGTTCAGAAGATGAACCCTATTCTTATGGAACAAGCCCACAAAGAGCCATTGACTTGAAATTCAAGCTTCCAAAGAATACTATGGTGTTCATATAAAGAGATTTAGAAGACTACAAACCGTAATAATAGTTTGGCTGTAAAATATTAATAGTCGTCTCCACCAGTAAAAAATGCGCCGAGGTTTCTTCGGCGCAATCGAGTTTTCTGTACGAATACATCGTACAATCAAGGCCACCGAAAATAGATGTATCTTTCGGTGGTCTCGGTATAATGCTGTATGAGCCGCGGCCCATGAAACTTTAACCATGGGCCGGTGGTGGCCTGGCCTATATCGTTGCCAGAAGCACGATTATGGCTAAATTTAAACTTAAATAAAATAAAGACAACTGAGGCTAGAGGACGGCAATTTGGTATGTGTGATGATTGGAGAGTGAATGATCAACATACCAATTTACAGTCCTCTAGCCTCAGTAGTTTTTAAGATCCGAGGGCGGACAGACAAAGCCATCTCAATAGTTTTCTTTCACAGAAAACTAATGGTGATCAGTGGAACTATTACAGACTATCCAAATGTGCCACTTTAATTTCAGGATAGTCACCTTTTAAATATTTATATACATTTTCATGGAAATGTTAAACTTGTTTATAAACTGTCTTTTGAATGAAATATTGGAGTTACTTTTGAATGTTATCTATGATGGGATAGATAATTACTGGTATATCTAGTCGTAAAGTTAAATTATATACATATATATATATATTATATATATATATATATATATATATATATATATATATATATATATATATATATATATATATATATATATACAGTATATATATATATATATATATATATATATATATATATATATATATATATATATATGTATGGATGGATATAAAATACAAACACGTACACACACACATGCATATATAGTCTGAATTCACCAGGTACTTGCATTACGAGGAAATATCACATTTCTATATAAAAAATGTGACGCAAAACCTTACGTCTTTTTCTGACTACGAAGTTCTCTGAAGCCTAGCTTTCTCAATTGAAAAGGAAAATACAGTTTTACACCGACGTCACCAACTTCCGAGTTGCATCAATTAGGAAGTATTGCGGAAATTTGAGTAAAAAAAAAAAAAAAAAAAAAGGATATTCAAGCGCTTGTGAGTTCCTAAACCGTTTCACCGACAGAAACTCCCGCGGCAAAATTCGGAGCAATACAAGATTTTAGAAAAACTGAATCGACCTTGTCAAGATTTTGACGACTCTATTAAGCACAGCTGACTGCCTCATTCGGTCATAAATGTTGGGACTGTTGGCGGCGGCCGATATTTTCGTCTTGTTAATGCAGTTTTGTGCCATGGAATTGACAGCCCTTACGGTCAGGCCACTTTGCTGAAACCCGCATGGTTTGTTGCCTTCCCCATTTCAGTTTTCTGTAAAATAAAACTATTGTGCCGGCTTTGTTTTCCGTCCGCACTTTTTCTGTCTGCCCTCAGATCTTGAAAACTACTGAGGCTAGAGGGCTGCAAATTGGTATGTTGATCATCCACCCTCCAATCATCAAAAATATTAATAGCAGCCCTCTATCCTCAGTGGTTTTGAGTTTATTTAAGATTAAATTTAACCATAATCGTTTTTCTGGTTAAAGTTTCCTGGGCCGCGGCTCATATCGCATTATACCGAGACCACAGAGAGATAGATCTATTTTCGGTGGCCTTTATTATTTTTTTGAGTTGGAACTTTTTCACGGTTCTCATTTCCCTGGTTCATGTAACCTAACCCATCTTTCATGTGGCGAAAAAGTCCATGAGTTTCTTTGCCTACAGCCTTCAACTACAAAGGAATAATTGAAAGCCCCTTTCTCTCTCTCTCTCTCTCTCCGCAAGATCTCATGACGTAAACTTTAACATCCTCGGGAGGAAAGCCTTTCTCTGTCTGGGTTTGTTTGGCCCTTGGCTGGCAAGATAAGGGCATTAGATTATTCAACTAATTTTCCGCTCTGCCACAAATTTAGCAAATAAACAAAACACCATTGTAGGAAAAAAAACAAACTTCGAACAATCAAGAGCAATTAACGCACAGGGGAATGCAAGCATGCATCACTTATGCAACCTTACAGTTACCTACTTTCCACTGCACTATCGAAGTCCAACCCTAACTTCCATCCCTAAGACACAAACTGGAGAAGAAACCGTACCTGTATATTCGAGGCTGCTAATTTTGCCAGAGCAGGCCCAGGCTTGAATTGCCGATATCATACCAACGTCGGAGTCAAGAGAGAAGATAATACGGCGAAATCCAGTCTGTTATCAGCTGGGAACCAGCGACCATCTGGTCGTGCTGAAAGCATATTGAGAACTGAGCTTACAGATAATAGTAGTTTCCGCTGTAAGGGGAAATTCTCGGCAGGTTATTTTCCCCAGTCAAGACAAACGGGACAGCACTATGATTAAGCCTTCAGCTGGTTTGACAGTGGAAGTGACAAATAAAATTAATACCCAAGAAATTTTTATGCTTTGTCATGGCTTCCGAAGATCATTCGTTTTTCATGCTGGGCAAAAACATTTACATCATTCACTATTCCTTAATTCATTATTTAACTAGAATTTTTCTCTACATTCAATTTTAAAGTTAATTCTTCAAGTCACGGGTTAATTTTTTTTTTTTTTTGCGTTTTCTCTGATTTGTTTCATAAAGGGTTTTGGGTTCATCATTTTCATATGTATGCTACTTAAATAAGCTACATTAATGGTTCATATAGAGTGCTACTTTAACCTTATGCGTACACACATACATACATATATACTTACACCCAAACACAAGCACAAACACACATATATATAATATATATACATATATAAACATGTATACATATATAATTATATATATATATATATATATATATATATATATATATATATATATATATATATATATATATATATATATATATATATATATATATATATATATATATACAGTGTGTGAGAGCGTAGGTTATTCAAAGGTCAGAGAGAGAGAGAGAGAGAGAGAGAGAGAGAGAGAGAGATGTGTGTGAAAAGTGGAATTAGAATGTAAAGAATGACTGTCGAACAAACTCTATTGCACGAAAGTGAAATTTAGGACTGTTATAGGAATGAAAGAGTGATTTCAAGCAAAGCATTCTAATGGAGTTAGTTATTCGGAACTCCTCGTACAGGAAAAATAGCAAAAGTTTATCCCAGGCTTTGAAATGCTATCAGTTTATTTTCATTCTTTCATCCGTCATGACATGGATTTTTTTTTCCGAAATAATAGTTTTCTCTGATACGTCTAGCAAACTGAAATCAGCCAAATGCTGTGTATCAGAAGGAAAGTATAAACATCATTTAGAGCCACTGACGCACCATCGGTAAGGTAGTTTTCAACTACTGAGGCGCGGTCTATCTCCCATTCATTTCAATAGAAAAACTGTGCGTGCGATGAATATTTACCAGTCAACTTTCGCCTTTCGTTTTATTTACACCCAGATTATTTCCAGAGGCGTGCCTTTAATTCAGCAAAACTTTACACAGAATAAACATTGACTTGGTTGTATTTTCATTCCATTATAATTTTCCGTCTCGCTTATTCGGAAAAGCGTAACTAGAATTCTGCAGAGCCATTAACGAGTGAAGCAATTTTACATCCAATTGGATTTCATTGGAATGGAATCCTTTTAATTTTAGCTCTTTTGCAAACACTACGCGACGAGAGATATTGTTGATTAAAACCATTTCTCTTGTTCCATTTACCAAAAGTTAAAAGATGATGGTGCACATTTTCATTAATACTTTTTTTTATGAGTCATGAAGCTACAGATGAGATACATTGATTACTAGGATATCACCTAATGAGTTGTCAGCTCACTCACTCTGGTGAGTTGGCTTTTGAAGCCTCACTGTAAACCACTGAGTTGGATATCATATTTTACGGATCTATTTTAAATCTACAAATACTGAATTTTAGAATGAGATTCCTAGCCTCAGGCCAACTAGAATATTAAGTATCCTTATGGTGTTTGCTGACTGTAAGAAAGAAGAGAAGAATTAGGCCTAATGATATTGAAGTAAAGTTAAAGCTTCCTCAACTCACTAAAATAACTGCGCTTGACCAAAGCTATTTAGTTATTGATTGAATGATTGTTGTAGCCTTCTCCAAGTAGCGTCGCTCTCGCTAAAAACCCTAGAAATCTTTGCGAGTTGCCAAAGCCTAATTGATTACTATAACAAAAAAAAATAAAAGCAAACGAAATAGGCCTAACAATCCTGAAACCATCAATAAATGTAACAGAACCTCGGTCAGTTACAAAATCCGCGAGAGGCTTAATTGAAGACTCATTCTGGGAGAAAGTAATTTCCCCAAATAGTTGTTGCAGTGGATTACTTTGCCGGGATTTGGGG
This sequence comes from Macrobrachium rosenbergii, assembly GCF_040412425.1. Classification (NCBI taxonomy): domain Eukaryota; kingdom Metazoa; phylum Arthropoda; class Malacostraca; order Decapoda; family Palaemonidae; genus Macrobrachium; species Macrobrachium rosenbergii. The sequence continues at coordinate 55,903,208 of NC_089749.1, read as the reverse complement.
AGACGGCAAATACCCTTATTGAGGCTTCAGTTTAGGCCTATCTCCACAGCAATTTACTGAATGGAGTTTTGCTCTTATACTGCTAGCCTAGTTACGGTCCCTCCTCGCGGCTGAGGACTACAGGAAACTGAAGATATTTAATTAATGCTGTATTTCCCTCTTTCAATCAGTAGACTTTGGTTTTTCGGGGGTGACTTAGGCCTATCTAAACTGGAGGTATTTGGTTAAGGCTGTATTTATCTACCTTAAAAAAGATTAATTTCTTTTCTATGGGTATTTTGACTTTCTCAGTTATTCATATTTGCTAATTCTAAGATGTTACTACAAACATGTAGATATTTTTTTAATTAAAAATAATGTAGAATTCAAAAGCTTTGTAGCATGTGCCAGAGCTATTGAATGCTTATGCAGATTCTGTGCAATGGTTACAGCTATTTACAAATATAGATACTGAGCCAAGTGTGCACACACACAAATATATATGTACATATAGATATATACATATATATATATATATATATATATATATATATATATATATATATATATATATATATATATATATATATATATATATATATATATATATATATATATATATATATATATATATATATATATATATATATATATATATATATATATATATATATATATATATATATATATATATATATATACACATACCTAAAAGCCAGTACAAGAGGTATTCAAGTGTTACAACTAATTAAACTTACACAACATTCGAAGGAAGTGTCAAATATATATCAACATGTTTTTTGTAACAGCTTTTACAGCCATCTTTTACATGCGTACTGCAGCCCTGCAGCCTACATCAAAGCTATTTACATATACATATGTAGATTCAAAGCGGTGTAACAGTATTTACATATGTAAATTAGAGGATTATTTACCGGATGTTAAATGCCAAATGACAGCTTGAAGTAAAATCTGAATCTGGACATCACTTAGACGAGGGGTCCCCACACAACAAGAAATTCTTGTTCTGTGAATTTTCTGGCTCACTACATAGATGATCTCTCAGTCATTTCAAACAAGGATGTGGGATCTGACACAACTGGGATATGATCTGTAGTGACGTTGTGTGGGGGTATGGACACAGGGCTCGCCAACTCACCCCAAAACTTGGGGCTTACAGACTTCAAACAGATAGAAGTCTGGTGTGGTTGGTAAGGGAGCCACAAAGCCAAAGTTTGCAAAAATAACTGACTGAGCGAATATATCTCAGCTCCCTCTTTTCGAAAATGTTTTTTTTTTCTATATTTCAACATATTCATGCATGAACACACACGCAATCATACACAAAAGCCTTGCGCTTGAATAGATGACAGATAAAATATGTGGTACTCCTGAAAATGCTACGGATGGAAATTACTAAAAAAAAAAAAGCTCTTAATTTCTGATTACCGGAATGAGATGTGTGACTTCAATAACCGATGTCTCTCATCATACAGGATGTTGTAAAAGTTACAGTTAACGGAATTCCATTTCAGTGAAATTCCATCGGATGCAAAATTGCCTCAGGGGTTAATGGCTTTGCAGAATTCCAATTAGGCTTTTGGAAATAAGGAGGAGGCAAAACTATAACAGGAGGAATTAAAGCCAAGCGAATATTGAGTCTACCTATAGAGCCTCGCTGAGGTAAAAGGTGTTGGAATCCTCTGAGGAGGGACACGAAAATATTACTTTTATTATTTTCATTATTAAAAATTCCTTGGAATTTAGAAAAAAGAAATAATTTTCAAAGTAAGTGTTATTTTATTTATTAAGGATTCCTTAAAACTTAGAAAAAAGAAACTGGTTTTCGAAGTAATAATTACTCATTGTTAAAGATAACCTTAAAATTTAGAAAAAGGGAACAGATTTTCGAAGTAATAGTTATTTTAATTATTAAGGACTCCTTAAAACTTAGACAAAGAAACGGATTTCATAGTAATACATATTTTCATGATTAAAGATTCCTTAAAACTTAGAAAAAAGAATCGTATTTTCGAAGCAATATATATATTCATTAATCAAGATACATTGAAATCTTAAAAAGAAAGGAAACAGCTTTTCAAATGTCTATAGAAAAGGGGATTCGAGATTTTCGAGTCTGCCTTAATACAGTCGACCTCTCTAGCCGAGGGTTCGACCGCCGTTTCTCAGAAGGTTATTTGTTTACTCACAGTGTTCCAGTTTATTTGAGATCGGGCCCTTATTGTTCGCCATGTGAATAGTGGCTTGGCAGGGACAAGGAACTTGGTCCGCGTTATCGGGGAGTGTACACAACCAGCGATCTTATGACAAAGGCCATTTAGATTACACATACACACACACACACACACACACACACACACACACATATATATATATATATATATATATATATATATATATATATATATATATATATATATATATATATATATATATATGAATATATAAATCATGAAGCTACAAATGTCGTTTAATATCCAATTCACGCTACTTCGGGAATATCCCCGACGGGGAATTATCACCGAAAGGGGAATTTTTAAGTGATAAATGGATCGGTACCGCCGGGTCTCGGTCCCTCGACACAGCACCTTCCAACGACTCCATTCGACGGGTCAAACCATTGAGCCACCAAGTAGCGTGAATTGGATATTAAACGACATTTGTAGCTTTATGACTGTATATAAATCACGGTGTGACAAAAAAAAATTCACATATATATATAACACTTATTACCAAAGGTGAAAACAAGTTTCGACTTTCGACTTTATTTCCAAGCCACTGACGAAGAACTGATACATGATATTAGAAGTCACATATATATATATGGATTGGAAATAAAGTCGAAACCGGGCAGGACCTACACAACGTCTCTTTATTTTTAACCTGTGGTAATGTGTAATAAACGAATCACGGGTTAAAGTGATTATAATCATGTATATATATATTATATATATATATATATATATATATATATATATATATATATATATATATATATATATATATATATATATATATATATATATATATATATATATATATATATATATGCATAATTGTAATCACTTTAGCCGGCGATGCGTTTATCACACATTACCACAGGTGAAAAATAAAGAGACCGGTTTCGACTTTATTTCCAAGCCATGTATATATTTGTGACTTCTAATATCATTTATCAGTCCTTCGTCAATGTCTGGGAAATAAAGTCGAAACCGGTCAGGACCTACACCCCATCTCTTAGTTTTCGCATGTGGTAGTGTGTGATATATAAATGTATGTATGTATATATGTATATGTATATATGTATATATATATATATATATATATATATATATATATATATATATATATATATATATATATATATATATATATATATATATATTCCTTCATTCCAATAAAAATGTAATCATAGACAGTCTTCCTTCTCATTTAAGATAAAAATTACTTTACCAATAAGAGGCAGAAAATCTCTAAGTGACTCACACAGTACGCAATCCCTAGATGTCCACCCAACGGCGATATGCTCGGGTCCCGAAGTGGCAATCGCGGAAGGTATTGGCACGATAAACTTCAGAACTTCCGCCCTGCGACGGAATAAAGTTCCCCAAATCTCCAATTGACCTCTTCATAGTCGGCGACAATGGCGCTCTCATTCCTCCGGTATCTCTCGTTTGGAAATGTGAGACATAACTCCAAAATTATGAAAGAAAACTTACCAGAGAATAAAGATTAACTCTCTTCCCACCGAAGCTTTTGGATGCTTCTTGGGACTCTGAAACAAAGATCAAGATCATCTTTTCGATGTCGTGATAGAACAAGGAAAAAATGCCCCGAAGTTTCTTCGGCGCAATCGGGTTTTCTGTACAGCCGCTACAGCGAATAATCAAGGCCACCGAAAACAGATCTATCTTTCGGTGGTCTCGGTATAATGCTGTATGAGCCGCGGCCATGAAACTTTAACTACGGCCCGGTGGTGGCTTATCCTATATCGTTGCCAGAAGCACGATCATGGCTAACTTTAACCTTAAATAAAATAAAAACTACTGAGGCTAGAGAACTAGAATTTGGCATGTTTGATGATTGGAGGGTGGATGATCAACATACCAATTTGTAGCCATCTAGCCTTAGTAGCTTTTAAGATCTAAGGACGGACAGAAAAAAGTGCGGAAAGAATAAAGTACGGACGGACAGACAAAGCCGGCACAATATTTTTCTTTTCAGAGAACTAAAAAGCAACTGTTAATTGTGAAAAGAACTCTGAAGAGATGGCGGGATCGCATCCTCTGTTTGAAAATCTATTTCGCATTTACCAGAAGTCTCAGTCAGTAAAATATGAAGATTCTTACTTTACTGTTATTTTTACATACATCCGTTTGCATTTCATGTCACGTCTATTTAGACTGCAATAATCATTATGCATTATTCATAATTATTCAAGAGGGACAAAAATTAGAATGAAGACTCTGCTAACTTGTAATGAAAACTTTCTTGTGAATAAGATACGTGTATTTGATACAAGACGAAAGGGTGAAGAAGAAAACAAATGAATAACGTGTTTGGTTTCTCCCTTCTTCCATTAACTGAACTTCAGTGTAAACAGATGAAAGAATCTTCTCTGAAAGCGTATCTCTCGTTTTCATCTTCAAATTGAATGTGTTTGGTTACAACGACGGTGAAGAGTGGTTTGTGTTTACAGTCACCCTCTTTACACGTAAACACACATATACATTAATATATATATATATATATATATATATATATATATATATATATATATATATATATGTGTGTGTGTGTGTGTGTGTGTGTGTGTGCGTATGTATATATGTGTGTGTAACATTTTTGAATAAATATCTCCATAGATACCATCCAGTTTGAATGAGGACCTATTAGTAATTGTACTGATGCAAAGAACAATTGTGTATGTGATAAAGTTATATATATATATATATATATATATATATATATATATATATATATATATATATATATATAATATATATATATATATAAACATATATATATGCGTGTCTATATGTACAAAATTGTACATAAGTATTTTTTACGGATATATAATCCTTCTACAACAGAATCAAGCCCGGCTGGATCCTGAAAATACATCTCATCTCAGAGAACCCACATTGCCAAAAAAAAAAAAAAAAATGATTTAGCTCTCGGCTACGCAATAATTAAATGCTCACAAATATTATTTAATTCATGCTTCCCCATTCTTTTTAACTCATTATCTCCTCCCGCATTTGCGTATGAGCCACTTACCCAGCCCTAGTAACCTCTCTTATTGCCCTCATTACTTCGTAAATAAACGCATAAAGAACAAAACGGAGGGGAGGAACACAAAAAAGAAGAGAGTGGGAATTATGCTTAATTAACGTGATGTTTAATTCAATATTGGAATGCGACGACGTAGCCTGGGCTCATGAAACATGGCTCGTCGTGACTCGGGAAATTATGTTTTTATTTAATATTCAGTGTATCTGTTCAGCGGCGTGTCCTAAAGTGAAAGGGTAATGTTGATTTTACCAAGTTCTCAATTATGAAAGGTTATTTTAAATTAATGTCATAATTGTTCAGTCCTAAATTGTGGTGTATTGTTGTTCAGGAATAAAGGCTAAAACTATTTTCCGTTGAGAACGCATCTAATTAGGAATCTTTTATATATATATATATATATATATATATATATATATATATATATATATATATATATATATATATATATATATATAAAAAAACAAAACAAAAAGATCAGATACGTTTCGTGATTCATAATCACATCATCAGAATTCTATGGAAAATTAAATACATTCATAAAAGTACTGAACAGCTAAAACTGAATTACGTTAAAACATTAGTCACTAAAAATCTATAAAGGCTGTTAAAAATTACATACACAAGAGCACACTTAAATACATACACACAAAAGCTTAAAATCACGTTACACACGGACACATATGGTTACACAAGAGCACATTAAAAATAGCAAAATCACAAAACCCTCAAAATAAAAAAAGGAATAAAATTGTCTAATTTTAAGAAAATTCTTTTTCTCTTTCCAATAACAGAGAAACAAACAAAGACAGTAATATACTTATAAAAAAAAAAAAAGCACAAGACGCTCACCTTACAATGCAAACGATAGAACCACACTAACAGTAGAAAAATATATACAGAAAAAACAAAACAAAAAGATCAGATACGTTTCGTGATTCATAAGCTTTGTGTGTATGTATTTAAGTGTGCTCTTGTGTATGTAATTTTTAACAGCCTTTATAGATTTTTAGTGACTAATGTTTTAACGTAATTCAGTTTTAGCCGTTCAGTACTTTTATGAATTTATTTAATTTTCCATAGAATTCCCTGATGATGTGATTATGAATCACGAAACGTATCTGATCTTTTTGTTTTGTTTTTTCTGTATATATTTTTCTACTGTTAGTGTGGTTCTATCGTTTGCATTGTAAGGTGAGCGTCTTCTGCTTTTTTTATAAGTATATTACTGTCTTTGTTTGTTTCTCTGTTATTGGAAAGAGAAAAGAATTTTCTTAAAATTAGACAATTTTTTATTCCTTTTTTTTTTTTTTTATTTTGAGGGTTTTGTGATTTTGCTATTTTTAATGTGCTCTTGTGTAACCATATGTGTCCGTGTGTAACGTGATTTTAAGCTTTGTGTGTATGTATTTAAGTGTGCTCTTGTGTATGTAATTTTTAACAGCCTTTATAGATTTTTAGTGACTAATGTTTTAACGTAATTCAGTTTTAAGTACTTTTATATATATATATATATATATATATATATATATATATATATATATATATATATATATATATATATATATGTGTGTGTGTGTGTACATTTATATACCATAAAATATTCATATACTACTAGTTCCAATAATTTTTCATTTTATTCTGCTGTGGCTTTATATATATATATATATATATATATATATATATATATATATATATATATATATATATATATATATATATATATCTATACGCGTGCGGGTGTTTGTATATGTTCATCTATAACTTTATTAGCTATGGTGAACCATGAATAGTTTTATTAACGTTAATTAAGTATTGTTAAGCAAAAAGATTTAATTGTTCAGGAAAGATCTTCAATTCAGTAAAATATCCTTCATTTTTCAAAGATATAATACATTTATATATTTCTTTGGTCTATCAACGAAGGATTGGCGAAGTTGCCACCAGTAAGTGAAATATTATGCGCCGACACCATAGAGTTTTTCAACTTATGTTTCTTGTCTATTAGTCGAGTTCCGAGCAGGGGTTCGCGATGCCTAGCAAGTGCGTTCTTTCCACAAAACTTGTTTTCATCACCATTCAGTGGCATTTGAATAATATAAATGTTGATAATAAGATCATTCACTCAATTGAGAACTTGGTGGAGGCACGCTCCCATCCGAGTATTTTAATCTTAAAACTGGTAGAGTTAGAGGATTTTGTGTAAATAAACTTCCTACCATTTCCTTTGTTATATCGGCAATTATCCGTATCACCCCATTACCCAAGAAATTTATTTGCTGCTTCACAAACCATTTCACTTCCTTAATGAGGACCTTTTTCAAAGGACATGGCAGTAAATTATCTACAGCATTCTTTTGTTTCTGGACGGGGTGGAGGAGTAGGTAACATATCAAAAGGAATTCTGACATAAAAATCTGATGAAGGTACGACAAGCCTACTTTAAAATTACCGTTACGGCTGGAAATGAGAAATTACTGACCAATAAGATCGTTCTGGTGACTCTCGTGTACGTGGAGATGATACGAAAGTTTTGATTATTTTCATTTCAGCTCACTGATATTAGGCTTAACAATACTTTTAGACGAATAGAATAGAATATAACATTCAGTCACCATTACATGAAGCTTCTAATTCTCTAACCTGAATCATATAGGAAACTCATTCACAGAAATGCAAATGATTTAACAACATGGAAAAAGATTGTCTTTCACAAAGGAAATTCAGAAATCAGAATGAATTCAACAACAGGGAAAAAGAGTGTCTTCCACACAGGAAACTCAGAAATCAGAATGAATTCAACAACTGGGAAAAAGAGAGTCTTTCACATTCTCATCGCCAAAATTTTCGAACAAGCAAAAGAAAAAAAAAAATTTTTTAAACATAATTAACTCCTTAAAAGTCAAACGAAATACGAAATAAAAAGTTCCAAATTTGTTGGAAGAAGAACGGGAAAGTCCCAGACACTCCCAGATGAAGCAAGTAAAGTAAAAAACGGCGGACAGAAACTTGTATGCCCGAGTCTCGAGTATATTTGCGAGAAAAAAGTAAACAGCGGATTATATGAAGGTTGCAGAAGGTGACACACACCTCTCAAGAGAGCTTTAGGCTTGCGTCTGAAGTTGCTTGCACATTGTGGGTGCTTTTTAGCATGCTGCATGCAAATTACGGTGTAAAGATGAATAGCGTTTTCTATATTTAAGTGTGGATCTTCTACGATGGACTGTCTTTCCCTAACTTAAAAAAAGAAAAAAAAAAACAGCTGAGGAAAAACAAACCCGAATCTTTCTCCAAACTATAAAAAACAAAGCTGTAATGTTAAAACGGGTTTTAGCCCCGACTCATCAAGGTTTTATAAAGAATAAATGTTTTTCTTTGAATTTAGGTTCTGTGACAGTATATCCTTTCTTTTTTTTATTTTTGTCCCAAATTTCTTTGCAGCACGCTATGGTCATAAGCGACTTATTACGGTGTAACAATGAATAACGATTATATTTGTATATAGATGAACCAATAAAACCTTTTTATTTCTGAAAACAGAAACAATATGCACAGACGACTCTCATTCTTATTTCAAAATTCTGAATGGGATGTAATTACGACGGACCATCATAGGCTGTATTTAAAGATTCTGTTGTTTATTCGGTCGTTTGAATACAACGCAAACTGGAGAACAAATACATTTAAGAAATTCACGTACAATTTCGGCCCGTCATGTTCCCTCTTCAGTAAGTGGATCTATAAAATATATTTGTTCTCAAATTTGTGTTTTTTTCGTTTTAAAAATTTTATCCGGTCTACTTTTTTTTCTTCTAATTTATCTTGTATCGGTATGTTAGATGATAATTTCATTTGGTAAATATAAAGCAATTTATTGTCGCCAAAAATATAACCGCCATAATGGCTTCACAGTCTGATGAAATTATATAATATTTGATAAAATCAACGCATTTTGTGTCTGTGCAGATTCGTGACTAAGAAATTAACGAATTTTGGTCTGCACATATTCGTGACTGTGTAATTAACGCACTTTGTGTCTGCACATATTCGTGCTTGATTGCCCTCTCTGTATGCTCCCTTGCTTTAGGAAACACAAGAATCACACCCATTATTAGCCGAGCTGTGGTTGCATGCCTTTAAAACGCTTCAAGTGGCGCCACACGAAGCTGCGAGCTTGAGAGAGCGATAAGAATTCTGTTGATTTTTTTCGCGAGCGGTTCACCATTAGACATTCGGGTGTCTGATTTACCACGGAAGCAAGAGAAATCCTTTTCTGTTCCAGTTATATTCGTCCTGCTTCTTTCTTTCATATTTATATTGTCAATAACATGCACGAGCTTTAGGCTATTGTTATCTCTCTCTCTCTCTCTCTCTCTCTCTCTCTCTCTCTCTCTCTCTCTACTAAATCCTCCTCTTGTTTCTATCTTTGATTTCATCAAGAAGTCACCTTGAAATGATTTAATATGGAACTTCAAACATTTTGATTAAAATGAGGAACATTAATTGCTTATCATAATTCTACGTAGAGAGAGAGAGAGAGAGAGAGAGAGAGAGAGAGAGAGAGAGAGAGAGAGAGAGAGAGAGAGAGAGAGAGAGAATGATTTGATTCAGTCAACATATTGGCTAGTAGAATTCCAATATTTTTCGTGTATTTTGAATAAAAGGCAGCAGTTAACTGCTCAGTAAAAGCAGACATGCTTCGCTTTGACACCTAATGTACCTATTATGACTTAAGTAGCGAATTACGAACCTGGTGATTAGTCAACTTCGGTAGGCTGCAGATGTGGTGAAGAAAGGCGCGGACGAACACGAAAAAGGAAAAGATGATTAATATACTTTTAAGTACAAACTTTTGCACTTGACAAAGATACGGATTTTTCTTTTAAGGAAATGATAATCAAAATGTTGGTAACTAAATTGATGAAACCAAGAAATGAACGTCTCTAAATTAATTTAAAATTCGGAACTTACTGACCTGAAGTTGTTAATTATGGATTTTTTAAGCACTTCTAATAAAACCACTCTTCATAACAAAGGATGGTCCCAAAACACTAATTACTAATTCATTAACCGATTCCATTTCCCATGGTATAATGAGTAAATGCGCAGCTTCGTTCATTCACCTTTCAGAAACCTATACACTTCACAAGAGCATCGGTTATTAGACACCACTTCAGCAATCATCGTTTCACACTTCTAAGAAGCCACATCAGAGCTAACATATCTCAATTTTGATTTTAGTATATACCAGTGCTTGTCGAATTAGTTTACAAATTCCTTGGAATAACTCACATTGCATGGCTTATATTTCTGGCTCTCAAAATCTGCTGACTTAACTGACTCTGAGAGAGAGAGAGAGAGAGAGAGAGAGAGAGAGAGAGAGAGAGAGAGAGAGAGAGAGAGAGAGAGAGAGAGAGAGAGAGAGAGAGAGCATTCACAGTAATGTTTACATTCCTTTTTCTAATACCAATTCATTTCTCATATGAACTGAATAACAGGGGAACTGGACCTAACTGCAGAAAGCTGGAACCATCTTTACTTGTGAGAGAGAGAGAGAGAGAGAGAGAGAGAGAGAGAGAGAGAGAGAGAGAGAGAGAGAGAGAGAGAGAGAGAGAGAGCATACATAGATATGTTTTTTCTAATATCAATTCGTTTCTCATGTGAACTGAATAACAGGGGAACTCGGCCTAGCTTTAGAAAGCTGGAACCTGGTTTACCATGTGTTACTTGTGTGTGTAGAGAGAGAGAGAGAGAGAGAGAGAGAGAGAGAGAGAGAGAGAGAGAGAGAGAGAGAGACTTAAAAATTCGGAACTTTTCAAATACGTCACTAAAATCGAAATATAAATTTTTTAAATATATCACAATAAATCAGATATACCGGTTTACGAAAACCCCTTTCGATTGAAAGAAATTGCATCTCACACCAATTTCGTTAAACGTTTCAATTTCTGCAAATCAAGTATCCAAAGCGTATTGTAAGTCTTCAAACGCCATTACTGCCCCCGAGGAGAACACTTGCTTCGGTCCGTTGAAAAATGACGACCTGGAAGCTGACAAATGACATACTTTCTCACGGATCTCTGAAACTCACTTGTTCCAGGCGCCTCGCGACGCCAGGGTACAGAGCGATCAATCAACCATCATCATAAGAACTCTTCACACTTTTACACAGAAGGAGCGATTTTAAATAAAAAAAAAATTATTTATCATTAAAACACTGTCATCGGAAAAGTCCTCTGAACTAGACTTAATGAATGCAGATCATACAAAACACTAATTTAAAAATATTACAATTCAGCAACATAAAAAATGTCATAGGAAAATAATTCATAATATAGATACACACCATATATAAATATTTATGTATATACAGTATATACATACATACATACATATATATATATATATATATATATATATATATATATATATATATATATATATATATATATATATATATATATATATATATATATATATAATTATAATTCATAAAGATAGAGAGAGAGAGAGAGAGAGAGAAGAGAGAAAATATGAATCGTATGCGTTTTCATTTCTGATTATTATTTCCCGCAAAACTTAAATTTTTCCCCCGGATACCTGGCACAAATACCGCATTGAACAGCTTATTAGACTTCTCGCACGAGTGAACTTTCGCCAGCCAGACAATGGAACCGTAAAATCCCCCTCGTATATTTACCCGGACTTCCTTTTTTGGGAGAAATTAGTATTCTTTCGAGAAAATTATGAGTCTTGGGAAATTCTAATACATTTCTGTTGAAATGTAAGATTTTTCTCAGGTTTTCTGTCTGCTGTTAAGACAGACATAATGATTGTAAATACTTTAATGAGAACTTTACTTTAACTTTCAACGTTTTAATTTATTTACTTTGTAAATGAAAACCACCGCACAAAAGGAAATAATTACATAAAAAATATATATTCTATAAAAACAGGTCTTGAAGAGGAGTTGCCGAGTCAGAATTCGAATTTTAAAAATCTTATTGTAATAACTGCAATATGAGCATCACTCATAAACGTAATTATTATTATTATTATTATTATTATTATTATTATTATTATTATTATTATTATTATTCAGAAGATGAACCATATTCATATGGAACGAGCCCAGAGGGGCCACTGACTTGAAATTCAAGCTTCCAAAGAATACGGTGTTCATTAGAAAGAGGTAACAGAAGGTAATGGGAGATACAGAATGAAGATATCACTTACTTAAAAAGAATAAATCAAATTAATGAATACAGATAAAAAATGTAAGTAAGTGATAAAAATATATTGAGAATTGTATTAGGGTAGTAAAGCATGGCATCTTCGTTTTTTGTATAAATTTGCAACCCAGCACAGAATATGGAATAAAATTACGTAAAAAATATATATTCTATAAAAACAGGTTTTGGATAAGAATTGGTGAGTTAGTATTCTGGATAAGAATTGGTGAGTTAGTATTCGTATCTCAAAAACCTGTTTATAATGATTAAAACAAGAGTACCATCTAGTTTTCTGCACAGCCGCTACAGCGTATAATCAAGACCTCCGAAAATAGATCTATCTTTTGGTGGTCTCGGTGTAATGCTGTATGAGCCGTGGTCCATGAAACTTTAACCACGGCCCGGTGGTGGCCTACCCTATATCGTTGCCAGATGCACGATTATGGCAAACTTTAACCTTAAATAAAATAAAAACTACTGAGGCAAGAGGGCTGCAATTTAGTATGTTTGATGACTGGAGGGTGGTTGATCAACACACCAGTTTGCAGCCCTCTAGCCTCAGTAGTTTTTACGATCTGAGGGCGGACAGAAAAAGTGCGGCCGGACAGACAAAAAGTCATCCCAATAGTTTTCTTTTACAGAAAAAGAAAAAAAGAAAACGTTACTCAGAAATGTATGGGGGAAATCTGACTTATTTGAATCCTGCAGGAAGAGCAGACGGAAAAATCGTCACCTGTGTTAGTATTTAAAGCAGGACTCCGCATCTCTTATTAGTATGTTGGAGACGATTTTACCTGAAACAATGCCAACAATCGTAGCAACAACCTTCGCATTCCTGAGTTTCTTGATGGCCATAGTTTGGGGATTTATTTCCTATTGTGGTGGCATCGGGCGCAGCACCGGCAGTGCATGTGACGACCTAAAGTCTCGGCTCTCTGTTTTGGAAAGAGAGAAGGAGGAACTCGTCCTTAGTGCCCAGGAACGAGAAATATCCATTAGGAATGAAACTGCCTATTGGAAGGATAAGTGGAACAGCCTGGAAAAAGAACTCGAATTATCAAGACGAGAAAACCAGGCTCTGGTCCATACGAACGAAGTGAACGAAATGATATGGAATGAGAAAATCAATGAAAAGGGTGAACAGTTACGGAAGCTAAAAGAAGTAGCAGATGAAAAATCTAGAATAAAGGACCAAACTCTGACTGCCTTGACAAAGCAATTATCAGAAACTAACAACGCGTTGACCAGAGAACGAGAGAATGGCCGTTTGATGAGGGATTCATCGCTAAAAAAGCAGCAGGGCATTGAAGCTCTTCGCCAGTCTTTGGACTGCAGTCACCAGGTTCTTGCCATTGGAAAGCAAAGGGAAGAATTGAATAAAGAAAAAGAGCTGTTCGAGGCAAAGGAGAAAAGCTTTGAAGCAAAAGTATCTGAATTAGAGACAGAAAAGAAGCAACTGCTGCAGAAGATTACGTACTTGACAATGGAAGTTCGAAGGTTTCAAAAAGACGAAACCATTGCCAGATTAAGTCATTTGGAAAACATTAACGAAATGTTACAGAAAGATAATTTAGACTGTCAAAGAAGACTGCAAGAAAAAGACAGGAGTACTGAGCAGTTTGAAAGTGTAGCAAAAGCTGCTACTGAAGCGATGAAAAGAAATGCTCTGCTCGCTGAAGAAATTAACGAAACACGGAAGATGATAGAAGATGTCAAACATTCTTTGCAACTCGAGAGGAAAGAATTTGACAGAATGAAGATAGAAGAAAGTAATATGCTGCATGAGATGAAAATGAGTTTGTCAGAAAGTCTGAAGGCAAACGCAGAGTTGCAAGAATACCTCCAGAAAGAAAAGGGAGAACTTGTTGCCCAGAAGATGGCCTGTGCAGAGCAGCTACAGAAGGTCAAGGAAATATTGCAGCAAGAGAAGAGTAAGCTGGAGGCTGCTTTTCCAAAAATGGTAGACATAGAAGAGGAAAAAAGTAAAATGGAAGCAGCCAAGGACGAGCTGGAAAAAAAGTTACGTCGCGAAATGTTCTGCCTGGAGCAGCATAAAAATCTTACGACGATCAGATGGAAGCTTTTTTGATTGACAAAAGAAAGGCAACGGCTGCATTGCTAGACAGAGAACACACTATATCTGAGAAAGAGCAGAGCGTGAGCATGATGCAAGAGGCGGTTCTCATAGGGATATCTGCAAATGCAGTTAGGAGGGAGCAACTGGAAGGTGTGATAGGCCAGCTGTACTATGCAGAGGAGTTCCTCAGACAGAGAGAACTGAAGGTGGCCATGGAACTGACTAAAGCAACGAAAATAGAGGCAGAAGCAGAGAGCATGATCACATCCCTCCAGGAACAGCTCCAACACCTTCGGCAAGAAAACGCCTCTTTGACAGCAGATAATATGGCACTGAAAAATAATATAGAAGAAGCTCACGCAAAAGCAGAAGCTGAGAAAGAAGAGAAGGAAGCAGAAGTAATTCAATTACAAGAGGTAAATTTGAATTTGAATGAATCTCTTCAGTCCCTCATGCAAGAAGTGGCTAAGTGCAAGTCTGAAAATGAGGCAGCTGCTGACATGATGTCCAACGTAGGGAAAGAGAAAGATCATTTGAATAAAACAATTGGCGAGGTTTGCCAAGAACGTGACAAACTGGCAAAACGATGCAAAGAGCTTCATACGAAGAAAGTGATATTAGGAGCCCTTTATATTGAATGGGAACAGGAACAAAAAATGTTGGAACAGAAGCTTAGAATGGCCGAGGACGACAAGAAGACTTTATCAGATCAGATTTTGCTGGTAAATGAGGAGAAACGGAAACTTCATCTGGACCTGTCCCGTACCAACGCAGAGCTTTTTCCCCTGAAGGACAAGAACCTTCAGGCGCTCAATTTGGATAAGAAGATAAGCCTTCCCAAGTTTCATACCGGGCCTGAGGAGCAGGAGGAGGAGAACCCTAGTCATGAGCCTCCTCGTAAACGGAAGAAGCTAACCTCGGGATGCTGGAAAGCCACCTTGAACGAAGACTTAATCGAACTGTTCCACAAAAGTGAGCGCCTCAAAAGTGAGTCCTCTGAGTTCAAAGAAAACAGTACAGGAAAAGGAGAAGGAAGAGAAGAAACTGATGATCAAGAGGCCGCAGCTAAAAGGGATGGAGATACAAAAGAAGAACCGGCAGATGCTTCCATGACCGAGGTTCGAAAGAGGACGTTCAAGCTGAAAAGAAATAATTTTTAGATCCTTCAGTTTAATCTTCTAATTCTAATTCTAAGATAGGAATACTCTAGTCATCTATCAACTGGAGACCCATAGTCCTTACCTTCCAGTCAGTCCATCAATCCATAGCTGTGGCAACCCAGGGTATGCAGAGAACCACAAATGTCTGACATCCTGAAGCGGAGTAACGTTGCAGTGTCACCTGATCCATCTGAAGGATTTGTCTCTGTGGTGATGAGGGGGCAGGGAGGGTTGACCCCACAAGTTGGGGCTTGTCCAGCTTCTGCGTGAGCCCCCGGTGCTGAGTTCCGTATGCGGCTTCTGGACGAATTGTGGTCAGGGTCAAGGTTGCTTCTCCTCCTGAAGGGGACCAATCCTTGGATGGAGATGGTGGCCGAGCAATGCTGCTCTGCCTTTCTGGAGGATGTCATGTTTTCTTTTATCGATTCTAAACATAATTTTTGGTAAAATTAAAATTTGGTCAGGTTGTCAGCTAATCGAGCTCGGTTTGATATATAGGTATTTTCAAGATCTTATGCAATCATATTTTGTTCACTGCTGAGCAGTGGGAATTTTAGTTTTTATTTCTGAAATATCCAAGCAATTTTTGTCTGGATGTGTTTAATTTTAACTTTGATTAATAAAGATCTTATTTTGGTTGAATCCCTCTTTTATTTCACACCACTATTATTATTATTATTCATATTATTATTGTTATTACGTTATTATTATTTTTTTTTTTTGGTCTATCAGTCATCCTATTCGACTGCGTGGTTTTTATAGTGTGGGGTTCCGGGTTGCATCCTGCCTCCTTAGGAGTCCATCACTTATTATCATTGTTATTATTATCATTATTATTATTATTATGTAAAATTTACACTATAAATGCAAAATGATTCACTATGGAAGCAGGTTTCATAAAGTAAAATTATACATCGAGGAATAAAGCATTTAATTATTATTATTATTATTATCATCAAAACCTTGCTGTTGAAAAGAAAACAGCAACTACGACGAACTGAGGTATAAGGGGAATTAGAATCTATGCCCAACAGATTTCAGCACAGCATGGAGAACACAGTATCCCTCCACTGAACTGGAAGGTTCGTCTTTTATTTCTCCTAGAACCTTAATTCATCAGCTATTGTTTACAGGAAAGATTGATCAAATTATATATAAAAAAATAATCTACGCAAGGATATGACGATCAAAATGTAACTGCAAAAAGGAAACAAAAAATGCGCCGAAGTTTCCTAGGCGCAATCGAGTTTCCTGTACAGTTTATAATCAAGGTCACCGAAATGGATGTATCTTTCGGTGGTCTCGGTATAATGGTGTATGAGCCGCGGCCCACGAAACTTTGACCACGGGCCGGTGGTGGCCTGTCCTATATCGCTGCCAGAATCACGATTATGGCAGCTTTAACCTTAAAAATAAAATAGAAACTACTGAGGCTAGAGGGCTGCACTTTGATATGTTTGATGATTGGGGATGGATGATCAACGTACCAATTTGCAGCCCTCTAGCGTCAGGAGTTTTTAAGATCTGATGGTGGACAGAAAAAAGTGACGACGGACAGACAAAGCCGGCACAATAGTTTTCTGTTTCAGAAAACTAAAAAAAAAAAAAAAAATCGTGGAAAAGCGATTAAAACACAAATTAAAAAAAGCAATTACAATGCGTATGAAGAACCTCACATCAACGAGATTCGATTAAAACGTAAAATAAAAAAAAAATAAAAATAAGATCCAAAGATGAGAAATGACGATCAGAACAAAACAGCATAAAATAATACAGAAGAAAGGAGGAAACAATGAATTACCAGTGGATTAGAGCCAAGCAATTTCACGGTCCGTCAATACTTGAAAGAAAAGATAATGTTTCAATTTCGTTTCCCAGGAACCTCTCCAACTTGATCCAACCATTTCTGTCGCCGGAAGGTCTCAGCAAGTGTCTTCTCAATGATCCATTATCAGTTTTTTTTCTTTTGTTTCTCTGTGGCGTCAGCTTTTTTTTTTCTTAATGAGATAAGTTTTCTAACATTTATTAAAGTTGAAACATTAATTTCTTCCTAGCAAAAACAGGGTAAGCATTAATACGTCAAAGTCAAGGTTTTAAACTGCACTTCTGAAGTAAATTGATGGTATTCTTACTAAAAAAAAAATGACGATCAGATATAACATTTAACTTTCTACCAGCGGCAAATTAAGCATCTGCCTTCATTCAGCCACCCAGTCTGGTACAATGTGTAAGGTAAAGAAAAGGAAAAAAAATTGATATGATGTCGAGGAAAATTAACCTTATGAAACGGGTTTCCCGAAACGTGTTTCATTCTCTCGCACAGATGAAGGAGGTCGGATAAACAAAACGTTGACGTCATAATCCACATTAGGTAAATGGCAACATTATTCACCTTTTCATTACCACATATAAAAAATTGAGTAAACGACTTTCCGCTTGAAAAGAGCGAGGACGAACTAATGATTGTGACATAAAAGATGAGTATTAAAGAAAAGAAACATCCATGGATGTCTGTAGATGTTTTTCGAAACTGAAAAAAACCTTGGACGTTTTATTTTCCTTGTGGAAAATCCTAGTAGGTTCAAAGAGCTTTATGGAAAGAGGATGCCAGAGAAATGGTTGCATTTAAGATATAGATAGGCGAAAAAGAAAGAGATAGATTTCTGAATATCTGTTCAATGTGGCTTATGTAAAATTTCTTAGCAGGACAAAGTTTCTGTAAATATATGGCTTATGTAAAATTCCTTAGCAGGACAAAGTTTCTGTAAATATATGGCTTATGTAAAATTCCTGAGCAGGACAAAGTTTATGTAAATATATGGCTTATGTAAAATTAAAGTTTCTGTAAATATATGGCTTATGTAAAATTCCTTACCAGGACAGTTTCTGTAAATATATGGCTTATGCAAAATTAAAGTTTCTATAAATATATGGCTTATGTCAAGTTCCTTACCAGGACAACGTTTCTGTAAATATATGGCTTATGCAAAATTAAAGTTTCTGTAAATATATGGCTTATGTAAAATTCCTGAACATGACAAAATTTCTGTAAATATATGGCTTATGTAAAACTAAAGTTTCTGTAAATATATGGCTTATGTAAAATCAAAGTTTCTCCAAATACATGGTTTATGTAAAATTAAAGCTTCTGTAAATATATGGCTTATGTAAAAAAACCCTTACCAAGACAAAGTTTCTGTAAATAAAAATTTTGGACAAATTAACTGTTCAGTAAAAAACGAAGGGGAATATGGAAGCATTTCGTGTATCTCTGTTATTGTCTATTGCAAAGCAAAACACAGCATCTCTTCATCTAATCTTAAAAATCCCCTTTCAGCATTTTTTAGCCGTCTTTTACATAGGACCCTTCAGCTAAAGGGAAATACAGTTAAAAGCTCCGTTTTACTGCTAGCTAACATTTTGCCAGTATTTTTTTGTATGGTCGAATTTTGTCTGCAGGGCTTTCAAACAGGACAAAGCTTCTCATGCACGAATGATTTACTGGCTATAAAAAAAACGATTTTTCATTATTCATTTAACTTTTTTACAATCTTGTTTCTAAATTCTATTCTACGGTACAACCCCAGTTTTTAAGAATTCTTTTTTTAATTTAGATTTTTATATTTAATATTTAAAATTTTATACCTTTTTTCAGTCATATTATTCTAAAATTTTTCTTGTTACCCTTCTTTATTTTATCTTTTGTATTTTACGTTCTGTACATTCTACAGTGTTCATTAGGATTGTCATACTTCATATTTTATACAAGGTTTTAACAGGAAATTCAAATCTATCTTAAACCCTTCAGCAATTAATCATGACTTAGTCCCGGTCCTCACTACAAAACAATGAAGAAAAAATTAAAACCTGCATGTATGAACCAAACCATCAGGCAATGTTTACTCTCTATTAGATAAAATAAACTTTCCCACCTACTGATTGTTAACTAATATTTACTATTTCTCTCTTTCTCTGTCCGATAGATATAGCTGGTATTAAAACAAATCATTATTTACTGATTATCACCTTTCTCTCTCTCTCTCTCTCTCAGAAAATTGTCAGAAATACAAATCTTTCTCACTCACTCTCTCAGAGAATTGACACAAATAAATTTTCTCTCTCTGTCTCTCCTAGATATAATATTTAAGCATTACATATTAATAATGTCTGCTGTGTATTAGATATAATAGGCTTTATACTTGATAGTTATTGAAGAGCCTTGCGCTCTCTCTCTCTCTCTCTCTCTCTCTCTCTCTCTCTCTCTCTCTCTATCTATCTATCTTTCTGTCCATTAGATATAGTATGTAATAAAACAAGTAAGTATTTGCTAATATTTTGCCCCCTATCTCTCTCTCTCTCCGTCCACCATCAGGAGGTTCTCCCTGAGGGAAATGAGCCGTGTTGTCATTAGGGAACGTCAAGGAAGCGCGGAGGCAACATCTCCATCATCAGGCGTCTGCTTAAACGTCCTCGGAGGACTTACTGTCTTCAAACGGGGACGACAAGCGACACGTCTGGCTCATGTTTCAAATGCATAATTAATTACACACACACACACATATATATACATATACACACATATATATATTACATATATGTATATATATATATATATTTATATACATATATATATATATATATATATATATATATATATATATATATATATATATATATATATATATATATATATATATATATATATATATATATATATATATATATATTATATCATGGTAAGAAGAATTATCAACGTTAACAATCATTTGAAATTAAGAGACAGACAGACAGACCGACAGGCAGGCAGATAGACTAATCATGGGCACTTCTCCCAACGCTGTAATGGACGACAATGTCTCCAAATTCACAAAGATTTGCAAATGAGAGAGAGAGAGAGAGAGAGAGAGAGAGAGAGAGAGAGAGAGAGAGAGAGAGAGAGAGAGAGAGAGAGAGAGAGAGAGAGAGTTGTATATACTTGTGCATTTAATTATTTCACAGTGAATATACCTGTCTAGAATTCTATTTCACTGCAAGAAGTTTCCTAGAGGAAGGTCGATGAACGACTGATCTGCTTACAACACTTAAGCCCAAAATCTTTCCTCAGGGTAAAGGTGACGCCAGAGAGCCTCAGGAATGACGCATCTCACTCTGCTTCGAGATGTGAATATTCACGGAGATTTGAAAGCATTTGTTGGAAGCATAACACTGCACATTTTGTACATTTGGTCCAGCTTTGTCTAGGTCACCTGGAATAGCGGGAGGCTCTGAATAAAGCTGAAACATACTGAGAGATTGCAAAGAACGCAACCAGCGTTTGTTGCATGTTTATTTTGGGGTCGTTTGTTTGTTTGTTTTGTAGGTACATACCAGGAGATTGTGCAACTTGCAACTAACATCCGGGATATTCTTTTATAGCACAGATTGATCTAAATCAGCTGCAATTGTGCAAGATATTAATAATTATATAAAGAAAAACTACAAATGTCTCCTATCGGGACTGTGCATCACACCATCGGATTTTGAAACAATCATAAGAGGATATATATCGTAGTTGGCGATCCACCTTTGAATGAAATATATATAAAAGGAAAAATGTATTTTGGCAGGATGCACAACATACAGCTTTCGTTTTCAAGGACAGATTCGCACGGAAAAAAATAATTTTGGAGAGAATTTGGAAATCTGTTTGAAACATGTCATTTGGATTTATTATGAAAACATTCTTGGACTTTTCACTGCAAAACTTTGATAATTATAAAATATTTTTGTTTTGGCGTAGAACATATTCTCAGTGAACTAACTTTCACTTCCTTTCTTTATATCCCTCTCTCTTCTCGCATAAATCATATCATAGTATTTTTACATGGCACCAAATCTCTCTCTCAAATGAAATTATGAGGCAACATTCCAGCTCACAAGCTCTCTCTCTCTCTCTCTCTCTCTCACTTGCCGTAGAACATATTCTCAGGGACTAACTTTCACTTTTTTTTTATCCCTCTCTCTTCTCGCATAAATTATATCTTAGTATTTTTGGATGGTAATAAATCTAAATCTCTCTCTCAAATCAAATTATGAAGCAACATTCCAGGTCTGTCTGTCTCTCTCTCTCTCTCTCTCAGATTAGGTTAGAACCGAATTTGAATATCAAAATACCATTGTCAAAGTTGGGACAACATCAACATTTCTCGTCCAGTTGGTCTGACCTTCAGCAGGAACTAACTTCGGTGTTTACAACATGCAAGTTTAGGAGGGCGGGTAAACATCACGCGGGTTGAGTGACAAGAAACCACACTTTTTAGATTTCTGTAAAAGAAAACTATTGTGCCGGCTTTGTCTGTCCGTCCGCAATTTATTCTGTCCGCAGTTTTTTTTTCTGTCCGCACTTTTTCTGTCCGTTCTCAGATCTTAAAAACCACTGATTTTTAGGGGGCTGCAAATTGGTGTGTTGATCATGCCCCCTCCAGTCATCACACCTACCAAATTGCAGCCCTCTAGCCTCAGTAGTTTTTATTTTAATTTACGGTTAAAGTTATCCATAATCGTGCTTCTGGCAACGATATAGGATAGGCCCCTACCAGGCCTTGGTTAAATTAAAGTTTCAAGGGGCGCGGCTCATACAGCATTATACCGAGACCACCGAAAGATAGATCTATTTTCGGTGGCCTTGATCATACGCGGTGGCGGCTGTACAGAAAACTCGATTGCGCCGAAGCATTTTTTACTTGTTTAAAATGTGATCATGATTAAACAGAAAAACAAGTGGACTGTAATTATGAATTTTTATATCAATTCAGCACCATAATATGACCTCCAAATTATTGTTCATGTATTACCGTGACATTCTATATACTGAGTAAACATAACTAAAGAGTTCATTATGGTGTATACATGGCTAAATGAAAACGAAAAACTATAAAATAACTTTTCTTGATAAGAACGAAACAGAAACAATTTGAACTAAATGCCAATTTTAACCTTTATATAATTTGGTCAGATACTTATAACCCTTAAACACAATTTATCAAAATAAAATCCTAAAGTAGTATAAAGCATATTGCATCAAGGAGATAAAAAAATATAATAAAGGGCACGTAAAAAATAAATTCTTGCAATACGAATGAAGCATAAAAAAAATCACCAAATGCTCTTACGTAATATTTTCAGACGCTAATAACGCAAAGAATAAAATCTTTCAAAACAGGAAATAATAGCATCATCAAATCAAAATTTTCTATATATATATTTTGTGGGCATATCAGTAAAATACAGGGCAATTTATTCTCATCAGACGGAAAACACTGGGTTTTGACAGATGCACTGGAGACATGATTTATAGCTGAAACTGAAATGCTACTTGGTGTACCAAAAACACTGCTTTTCAGAATACGGAATGGGGAAAGAAAGCCTGATGATTGGCCATTGGAATTCATAGCAAAAGTACCTATTCTCAATAGTTTGGAGAGATGAATACAGGCCTCAGAGATTGACAAAACGGTTTAAAAAAAATTCATGAGTTGAACACAGATCAAGCATTTTTGCTGAGAAATACTGTGTAGTGTTGCGCGGAACTGAAAAATCTCACTGATGACGAGAAGGGATTTGACGGTGTTGAAATATCTTCATGGACGAAGCAGAGCAAGGCTACTGCTGACAGGGTCTTGTCAAGAGAACTTGTAATGAATATTTGGGCTTTAAAGTGATGTTGTATCACCTTTAGTGTCCGCCTTTCTCATGAGTTTTGCAATGAAAAAAGAGGCTGTAGGCGAGAGAGAAGGTTTAGACTGGCGTAACGACGATGAAAAATGTGGATTTAGACAACAGAGAAGGTTAAAATTGGCTTAACGACAATGAAAAAAGAGGATTAAGACGAAAGTGGAGTTTGAGATTGCCGTAACGACAATGAAACAAGTCAGAAATGTGCCGAAGCTTCTTCGGCGCAATTGAGTTTTATGTACATCGTATAATCAAGGTCACCGAAAATAGATCTATCTTTCGGTGGTCTCGGCATAATGTTGTATGAGTCGCGGCCCATGAAACTTTAAACCACGGCCCGGTAGTGGCCTGGCCTATATCGTTGCCAGATGCACAATTATGGCTGACTTTAAAGTTAAATAAAATAAAAACTACTGAGGCTAGAGGGCTGCAATTTGGTATGTTTGATGATTGTAGGGTGGATGATCAGTATACCAACTTGCAGTCCACTAGCCTCAGTAGTTTTTAAGATCTGAGGGCGGACAGAAAAAGTGCGGACAGAAAAAGTGCGGACAGAAAAAAGTGCGGACGGACAGACAAAGCCGGCACAGTAATCTTCTTTCAAAGAAAACTAAAAAGGATGGAGAATGGATTAATGAAGTAGAATCTCAGAAACATTTAGGACCAATGATTTCTGATACAGATAGATTCCCTTGAGGTGGAATTGACTGAGAAAGGTAAAACGGTGGATATTCACGGGAGCCCTTTGTGTATATATATATATATATATATATATATATATATATATATATATATATATATATATACTGAGAAAGGTAAAATGGCGGATATTCACAAAAGCCCTTTATATATATATATATATATATATATATATATATATATATATATATATATATATATATATATATATATATATATACATACATACATACATATATACATATACTTATATATACAAAGGGCTTCTGTGAATACATATACATATACACACATATATATACATATATATATACATATACATATTCATGCACACACATTCATACAAACACACACAGACACAAAGGTGTTAGCACCTCTTTTAAACTTATGACCATCAAAATTCCAAACAACTGTAACTAGGAAGACTTTCCAGCGACTTTGCAGTAAGAATAAAAAGGTCTCTTGAAGACCAATTTCATTTGAATATTCCTTCCATTCTCCCATCTTCCTATTCATTATCTGAGACATACAAAGAAATATAGGAACGTCATTATGATTTCGCATTCAGAGACTCAGAAATTCGTGGCCAAGCACTTCTCCGCCGCCGTTTTGCTGTTTCTGCGACAGACTGATAAATCATTTCAGCCTGCGGTTTTGCTCTGGACGAGAATAATTACCCCAAATTCGCCGCAGTTATGACCATTAGTTTGAAAATAGATTTCACTGAATTCAATTAACTCCTTGGCGTGCGATAATGGAACGTATTGTTCGTAATGCATTCCGCATAACAAACAAGTCATTAAATCAGAATGAAATTCGCGATGAAAGCAAATTGCGCAATTATTATTATCACCGTTGTGAGAGAGGCCAGAAGGCTGTGCAATAACAACAGTTGTTCCAGGTCATGAAATGTGAACTGTGAAAAAACCTCTACAACAAATAAATTGCTCAATTATTACTGTTGTTATGGAAGATGCTAAGGGTTGTGCAATAACAAGGTTGTGTTAGGTCATGAAAATGTGAACTGTGAAAAAATCTATACACCAAATAAATTGCTCAATTATAATTATTACTGTCGTTATGAGAGATGCCAAAGGGTTATGAAATAACAACAGTTGTTCCAGGGCATGAAAATGTGGACTGTGAACTGTGAGAAAAATCTCTACAACAAATAAATTACTAAATTATGATTATTACTGTCGTTATGGGAGATGCCAAAGGGTTATGAAATAACAACAGTTGTTCCAGGGCATGAAATAATGACAGTGAACTGTGAAAAAAACCTCTAAAACAAATAAATTACTCAATGATAATTATAACCGTTGTTATGGAAGATGTTAAGGGTTGTGCAATAACAACGGTTGTGTCAGGGCAAGAAATGCGGACTGTGAACTGTGAAAAAAAATCTTTAAAACAAATAAACAGAAACCAATAAACTGTTGTTATAGAATCTGCCAAAAAGTTGGGAAACAACAACACTTGTGTCAACGTGAACAGCGAACTGTGAAAAAAATCTGCTACAACAAATAAACTGAGCAGTTATAACTATACTGTAGTTATAGAAGATGCCAAAAGGTTGTGAAATAACAACACTTGTGTCAATGTGAACTGTGAACAGTGAAAAAAATCTCTACAACAAATAAAATGCTCAATTATATAATTATAACTGTCGTTACAGATTCTGCCAAAAAGGTTGTGAAATAACAACACTTGTGTCAATGTGAACAGCGAACTGAGAAAAAAATCTCTACAACAAACAAACTGCGCAGTTATAATTATTACTGTCGTCACAGATGATCCCAAAAGGTTGTGAAATAACGACACTTGTGTCAATGTGAACTGTGAACTGTGAAAAAAAAACTGCTACAGCAACTTCTATCGAAGAATAATATCATCACTGTTTCGGCCGATTGTTGGAAATAACTGATGTTTTACATGGAGGTTTTATGTTGAATTTAATCAAACAAAACTTAATTGATCGAAAATGAATCTGGATTCCGGAAAAGAATTATTTGCAAAAATAATTGTTTCGTGGATAATCCAATCGTTCTCACTGAGTGATTTTAAAACCGGTGAATATTGCATCAAGGTAAAGCAAAATTAATATTTATAAAGGCAATGTCTGCAGAGTTTGATGAAGTTAATGGAGAAAAACGTATTTGAAATTATGAGGCAAATAAGAATTTCTCTTGAAGAATATTTACACACATCTCTCTATCTATCTATCTACCTATCTATGTATGAATGTATATCTATATCTGTATGTATTGTTGAGCCAACTCTCCTTTCTGGAAATGAAGTATAGATATTAAATGAAGATGAGGCAATTTGATCATGTATATATGTTACAGGCAAATAGCGAAACCAGGCATTTCGCGAACTGCCTGAAATTTCAGGCAGATAGCGAAATGCACTTGGAGGCATTTGACCTCCCACGGGCTAGTACTAAACACGGCGACACAATGTAAGTGAGTCACTGTTTCGCCGTGTTTAGTACTAACCCCTGGGAGATCAAATGTCCCTAAGTGCATTTCGCTATCTGCTGGAAGTTCAGGCAGTTCGCCAAATGCCTGGTTTTGCTATCTGCCTGTAACCTTATATATATAAACCTTCCTCCATCATACATGGGACTACACACAAAACAAGTACCACTCAGAATCGCATTTCTCTTTTTCACTGCCAATTCCACGATGTAGACCTTCACTGGACTCACTGCTTCATATGACTGTGAAAGATGGCCACTCCACCAAAACCACACAGTGCCACCATCCCGCCACCATTACGCACATTACATTTTCACAAATTCTCTCTCCTACTTGCTACCAAAACTACCGTCTTCTGCCCTTCCATAGGATCAAAATACCTCAAAAATGGACCAAACGACCTCAAAAAACCCTATAGTACTATTTGCAAATTATGGGTCTCGATTTTAGCTAGCCGTTCACTCAGTCGCCTCAGCTATAAACAAGGTCCAGGGAATACTTTTTCTCTGGACCCTGGCTGTAAATGGGTGCAGGTGTTGGGTGCAAGTCAAAGAACAGAGAGAATGTTGGTCACATAATTCCGATAATATGGGACTGGCTTGGGCACTGACATAACCATTTTACCGTTAACTGTACCTCTATATTGCTTACCCTTTCAAATCTTCTTCCAGATGCACTATGCAAATAATCAACCTCAACAATTTTATTTTCCATTCGCATTCAGTCCTCATTTCGCTTCCGAAGGTAGAGGGCTGATTTAATTATGCCTCACAGGTACATAGGTTCCTCGTTGGGAGAGTCGGTAGAGTTGTCGGCCAGCACTCTGCTAGGCCAGCGTTCGCGTCTCCGGCCAACCAATGAAGAATTAGAGGAATTTATTTCTGGTGATAGAAATTCATTTCTCGGTATAATGTGGTTCGGATTCCACAAGAAGCTGTAGGTCCCGTTGCTAGGTAACCAACTGGTTCTTAGCCACGTAAAATAAATCTAATCCTTCGGGGCAGCCCTAGGAGAGCTGTTAATCAGCTCAGTGGTCTGGTTAAACTAAGGTATACTTAAGTTTTCACAGGTACATTCTTCTGTTGTTCTAAAACTTTTATTAATGCACGGCCACCTTTCTTCACTTTTGCTGATAAAGGCTTATGTAAGAAAAAGAGATATACAGTAAATATACAAGTTAAAATGTAGGCCGGTACATCACAGTGACTGTTTGTGCATTTAAAACTTCAGATACTTTGGTTTCTTGATATCTGTATCTTACATCTGTCTCGTTTTCAAGACGTCATCAACTGAAATATAAGCATAAGCCATAAAACACTTCCCTTTACTCTCAAGACTTCCATGATCCGTCTTACTTTCTCAATAAGAAAACACATTACCATATACCTCGCGGGTACAAGAAGTTATGCTACATCCTGGTAATTCCCACAACTTCCTCTAAAAATAAAGGTGATTGTTGAGTGTTGTGCAAAATAACACGATTAAAGGAAGCTGTTCTTCCTTTAGTGTGAATAATATTTCCTTCATATATGATGAATGTGGGAAAATGAGTACACTGAGTCTAAGTGAATGTATAAAGTTACAGGAACAGAAAATAGGATGAGACTGCAGAGATCCCCCAGGACTGTTTTAGCCGAAAATGGTTTAGTTTTAGGCCTAAGTACCAAAAAAGAAAATCGTGGTGTGAGTTAAGCTAAAATTAGATTAGTAACTCACCTTCTCTCTCTCTCTCTCTCTCTCTCTCTCTCTGCTTTGTATTTAATATCCAAGTATCTTTTTCTAAGTTAGCAGATCCGTCATTCATCATTGTAGTTGGTATTGTTAGAGAGTAAACTGCTCTTAGCACGGTCTCTTGCTCCCACAGCAGAAGATTGTGAATTCTTCGTCATTTTGCAACCTAAAAATTAATGGAAGACATCACGAGTTTAGAACAGCGTTGTCAAATTAAAAAATCACTTGGCTTAATTCTTGAAATTCATTATTACCAAAAAGATCACAAATGTTCACATCATGATTTCAAAATCCTTATTGGAGCTGCTAATGATAATCTTTGTTTTTATGACACCATAAAATCTTTACTTTTATTTATTTGAATTTGCATGCATGCATATGAAAAAGAAAAGTTGATAAATGAACACCATAAGAAATAAATTGGTAGAACTGATGATGGCACAGCGGACTAGGTAGCGAAAGACTAATAAAAAAAAATAAAGCCGAATAAATAGAAAAAAGTACGCGAACTAAAAATTTAGACACCAGGAAGCAATTTCTATATCCGAATGGACCTGGTGCTAATTCCACGTCCCGTTCAGAGGAACTAATCGGCCAAAAAAAAAAAAAAAAACTTCTCCCAGTTATTTCAGGGACGCAAGTCTTCAATACCTGCGAACGAGAACTTGGCACTGAAAAGGTCAGTTTTTTTCTACGCATTTTTTAAAAGAATGTAATGTTTCGACGATGGAATGATGCTGATAAAGAATGATTTCCAATGGGAGATGTCAGTAAGATGATGGCTGGTGAAGTTAAGTGTGTGTATAGTGTTGTTATAAGTGCATGTGTAGTAACCATTTTGTAACTGTTCTTTTTTTCATGTTTTACGCGAGATATTTTAATATGTGGGTGGTTGCTGTGTGATTCCATCGAATATATATCCTTCTGGATTCTTTAATAATAATAATAATAATAATAATAATAATAATAATAATAATAATAATAATAATAATAATAATAATAATAATATTATTATTATTATTATTATTTAAAGGGAGTAGACCCTCTTTTGAGCATGTTTTGTTAAAAAGAATGGCCACTTCAGTGGAATTAACGTTATACAAGGGCTTTTCAGTTCTTCTTACTATTCTCTTTTCTTCAAGGCTGATATCTGCTAAGAACTGGCCTAAGTACATAAGTACATAAGGGGAAAGGCAGGCGTCCTAAATCGAGTCACTTTTTATTCAGGTACACGTAGGCGAAGTTAAACATGGCGTGATACCGCCGTAGAGTTTTAGACGGTCAGAGTACGGTAACTAAAATCTCGATATCGTTTTTGAGTGGTGGAGTACCAGTCTTGAAGAAAAGAGAATAGTGACATGAATTGAAAACAACCTTGTATAAAATCATTTCCACTGATACTGCCACTTCTTCTCAACAGAACATATTATTATTATTATTATTGTTTATTTTTTGGGGTCTGTCACAGTCATCCTATTCGACTGGGTGATTTTTATAGTTGTTGTTATTGTTATTATTATTATTATTATTATTATTATTGTTGTTGTTGTTGTTATTAACATTTTGCACAAACAATCAACATTATACTGTTGAGTTTAAGGACAAGCCCCCATGACTTTTTCCACAAGCATATTGATTCATCGTGCCATTTCGCCGATGGAAACGAAAAAGATATAGTTAAAAAAATATTAATCCCCAAATGAGCTCAAATCCGAAAGAGAGTTTGTACTTCGACATTCAACAATGAATTCGACTCTCGTCCTTTGGGTATTCGACCACAAAAGACTTCTTTTTCGGAAAAAGAATTCAAAGGAAATATCTTGCGAGTCTTCGGAGGGGCATGAAATCCAATGTAACGGTTTTTGTAGCTTTGTAGTTTTCGATCTGGTTTGATTTATACAATTTAAGAAAGCGACAAGATGGAACGGAGTTGGTTGGACAGCGAGACTGAAGGAAGGAATAGGGAATGGGGGTAAAGTAAAAAGCTAAAAAGTGACGTGCACAGACGGCACCGACTCCCTGCTTTTATTTGCTCCAAGACAAATCGTGAGCTAAGATTTAAAATTTTTTACTGGATTAATAATCAAAGATTTAAATTATACAGAGATGAGCTCACTGCATCTTTTTATTGGGTCATACATGGAACAGACTGATTAATGGCATACTGTCAATATAACTGTCACATAAAAATATTTTTTCTAAAGATTTCTACAAGATCATTTTAACCGACTGATCTGTCCATGTAAATACGATTAGTCTAAGACCCAGCCTTACGTTGCTGACTGTACAGGTCTAGTGTAGATGACATTTACAAAGTCATGACATTTGCCAAAGGAGAATAAGTAATTCTGTGTAAATGTTCCCACTTACTATTTCTCGTACATTTACGCAGGAAAAGATAAACATCATTTTTTTTCAATGAAGCTTAGGAAAAGAGCTAAATGAAATTTGGTCTGAATAAGCGGCCTGTCTACCTAATTACTTTTTAATATAATTAACGTCCTCATTACAAAATGAATCCTGGCTCATATAAATGGTAGATACTTGAATTCAGGTAGCAAAAGTTTTCCCCTAAGAGTTAAATACTATTTCTACTTTATTTGGCTTTTCTCTCTCTCTTATAGTTTTAGTCTCTCTCTCTCTCTCTCTCTCTCTCTCTATATATATATATATATATATATATATATATATATATATATATATATATATATATATATATATGTATGTATCAAACACACACACATAGATATATATATATATATATATATATATATATATATATATATATATATATATATATATATAATATATATATATATTATATATATATATATATATATATATATATATATATATATATATATATATATATTTACATATAAAATGACTGGTAAGTTGACAGAATGATATATATATATATATATATGTTTATATATATTTATTAATATATATATGTTTATATATCAGTTTATTAATATATCTATCTATGTATATATATAGATCAATAAATAATAATAATAATAATAATAATAATAATAATAATAATAATAATAATAATAGAAAGGTAGACACGTGAAATACAAACATCTTACTTAAGCAAATGGAAATGTTAGCCTTTCTCATCTCCTATGAATAAGAATGTTATTATCCTTTGGGGAAAACAACAATAAAAATAAATAAAAAAACTGAGTCAGTTTCCTTATAAGATGCAAAATGGCGGATTTTCTTTTTAGGACCAGAGAGACTTAGGTTTCATGGTTTTGTTTGTCATTACGTTTGACTATTATTATTATTATTATTATTATTATTATTATTATTATTATTATTAGTATTATTATTATTATTACTCAAATAAGTAAACTTTCAAAGGGGAAAACTGGAAAAGGTTAAACGGTGAAGAAAATAAACACGCCGATTAAATTAGTGGTTAATAGACAGTCACGTGAAGCAGAGATATTGTAGAAATAGGTATGTATATATATATATACATATACATATACATATATATATATATATATATATATATATATACATATATACATATATACACACATATACACACATACAGTACATACATGTGTATATTATACATATTATACATATATATATATATATATATATATATATATATATTATATATATATCTATATATATATATATTATATATATATATATATATATATATATATATATATATATATATATATATATATATTTATATACATATATAGGTGCATACATGTGTCCATAAACACCATAAGCACATACGTACTAAAAAGCAACGCAAACAGAACAGGACGCTCCTCCAATTATAATCAAGGTCCATTTGCATAACATTGCATAACATTGCACAGGGCAAAAGCAGCGTCACGTCCTGCAAATATTGTCAAGGAATCTCCCCCCCACCCATCCCTTTTTTCAGGGCTCCCTGACCTCATTCCCTCTTCCGGCAATTTCTCATTCGAGGTTCTTCCTGTCCTGCGGCCGTAAGACAATGCGTTCCCTTGGGACGTGATACAACCGGAGGGTCTATGGTGATGAAAGGCCCCCAGGAAAAGACAGGAAGAAGAAGAAGAAGGAAGGAGGAGGAGGAGGAGGAGGAGAGGAGGAGGAGGAGGAGGGAGGAGGAGGAGGAGGAGGAGGAAAAGGAGGAGGAGGAGGAGGAGGAGGAGGAGGAAGGAGGAGGAGGAAAGGAGGAAGAAAAGAAAAGAAAAGAAAAGAAAAGAAAAGAAAAGAA
Source organism: Macrobrachium rosenbergii (assembly GCF_040412425.1). Taxonomy (NCBI): domain Eukaryota; kingdom Metazoa; phylum Arthropoda; class Malacostraca; order Decapoda; family Palaemonidae; genus Macrobrachium; species Macrobrachium rosenbergii. The sequence goes on along the minus strand of NC_089749.1, from coordinate 55,870,584 downwards.
AAGAAAAGAAGAAGAAGAAGAAGAAGGAGAGAAGGAGAAGAAGGAGAAGAAGAAGAAGAAGAAGAAGAAGAAGAAGAAGAAGAAGAAGAAGAAGAAAGACAACGGGAATCCTGGATTCGCAGCTCCGTCGAGGAAAGATGACCTAAGAATTTTGATGCATAAAAATACTTGGCTTTCTCTTTCGCTTTTCGTAATTTGTCTTTGCTCTGGTAATTAATTTCAAGGATGAGAGTGAAAACTTCTTCGTTTTGGTATTCATTTTAAAGGATAACAGCAAAACTTCCTTTGGTCTGGGAAATAACTTCAAGTAAAACGTTGACGATAGCGCTGATGGTCTGACCAGGGAAATTAAAGTAAAGTTGGGTTTAATTTTATTTGGATGGTTTATCGTCAAGAAATGCCAGCGTCGACGGCATAGAAGCATCTTGAGCATCTATGAGGCAAGGCATGGGGCTAGCAACCTCATCCATTCCTTGGGGACTTTACCTAAGAAATAACCTAAATAGCTCCATACCCCCTGGCCAGTGATCGAACGTAGATTGAGTCAACATTATATATATATATATATATATATATATATATATATATATATATATATATATATATATATATATATATATATATATATATATATATATATATATATATATATATATATATAGATATAGAGATATATATAGAGATTTTTCGAAGTCTTGTCAGTCTTCTCATACTATGTAAACAGGAGGATCTCCTGTCTTCCCAACAGCTTCTCATAATCTACGTTGGACTAAAGGACAGATCCTCCGATTTTTCTGAAGTCTTGTCAGTCTTCTCATACTAAGGCTGAACAGAGAGATCTATTCAGACGTGTGTTGAAAAACTGATTCCCCACCCCCGTTGGTTGTTTCTTCTTCTGTTATTATCTGCGTTGGACTAAACAAGGAAAAGGACAGATCCTCAGTATTTTCCGTCTTTCTGACGATGAAGAGAGAGAGAGAGAGAGATGTCACTCCACAAGAAGGTATGTTGATTAGGCCATCAGACGTGTGTTGAAAAATAAACTGATAAAAAAATCCTGCAAACTATTTAGCAAATTTTAAACAGTTGAAGGAAGCCATGTTGTCTAAAATAAAAAAAAAAAACTTTTTAAAAATAATCTTCTTTTACTTCACCTGTGGCTTTCATATATATATATAGAGAGAGAGAGAGAGAGAGATATAGATAGAGATAGAGATAGAGAGAGAGAGATAAATAATATTGAAGAGAGAACATTCTTTAGAGAGAGAGGAGAAAAAAAAACCGACAAGGATGAGAATCAATAAAACAAAAATGAGTCAAATAAATCTTCAAAAAAAATTTTTCAAAGGTGATATCTTCAATCAGTATTTTCCACAAAGTAAATCAGTTTGCAGGCTAATGAGACGAGAGAGTTCAAGAGATCTTTTTAATAGTCAGCGAGAGAGAAGAGAGTCTATTTGAACAAAAAGAGGTCAGTGAAAGGATGGTCTTGTGAGAGTGAGATGGCAGAAAAATTCATGTTGATTAGTTGAAAAAATAATACAGAAATTTTCATGCTTGTTTCGGAAGGATAATAAACACAGATAGAAAAAATTCTGCAAACTATTTAGCATATATATGAAAACATAAACAGTGACTGAAGGAAGCCATGTTTATTCTCTCTGAAACTTCTAAAATAAAAAAAAAAACTCTCTTAAAAAATAATCCTTTATGAAACATTTTACTTCACCTGAACAGACGTTTCATATATATATATATATATATATATATATATATATATATATATATATATATATATATATATATATATATATATACATATATATATAAATATGAAATATCCGTTATATATAAATAAATATGAACCCATTCATATAAATAAAGCATGAACCCTGGCCTTTCGTCAATATCATGTAACCTCTGGATGACAAGAAGGAGAAGACAATAGCGTTATATTTTCAAGCCATTTTCCGACCACTGAAAAAAAAAAATAGTTCAGCTGAATGGCCCTGAGTAGTCGCCTTCCCTGAGAGACCGCCTTTCAGGTGAAGCAAAATGTTTCATAAAGGATTATTTTTTAAAAGAGAGGTTTATTTTTTAAATTTTAGAGGTTTCAGAGAGAATAAACATGGCTTCCTTCAGTCACTGTTTATGTTTTCATATAAATTCTAAATAGTTTGCAGAATTTTTTTTTATCACTGTGTTTATATATATACACACACACATATATATATATATATACATGTGTATGTATGTATATATATATATATATATATATATATATATATATATATATATATATATATTTATATATATTAGAAATATCAACACACAGATACGTGTGGAACAGAAATAAATTTTGACTCAGGTTCCAACTTCTTTTATGACTTGTGTGGCCTGGTTGGCAGCGCTCTGATCTTTCATTTGAAAGACCTGGGTTTCGATCTAATGTGGGAGTCAGAAATATATATATATATATAAATTTCTGACTCACGTCAGGATCGAACCCAGGTCTCTCAGGTGAAAGCAAGGCGTTACCCACTGGGCCATACAAGTCTAAAAGAAGTCGGAACCTGAGAGCAACTGCACCAAGGAATTACCTGGGCAAGCTAACTGCTTGCATACCAGCGAGTTTTCCCCAACTTCCCGACTCAGCAATGACCCAATGGACAAATTTCATTCGAATTATCCTTCTGGAGTGAATAAGATAGAAATCATCAACACACAATCACGTGTGGAACAGAAATAAATTTCTGACTCACGTCAGATCGAACCCAGGTCTCTCAGGTGGAAAGCAAGGGCGTTACCCACTGGGCCATACAAGTCTAAAAGAAGTCGGAACCTGAGAGCAACTGCACCTGCAGGAATTACCTGGGCAAGCTAACTGCTTGCATACCAGCGAGTTTTCCCCAACTTCCCGACTCAGCAATGACCCAATGGACAACATTTCATTCAATTATCCCTTCTGAGTGAATAAGATAGAAATCATCAACACACAATCACGTGTGGAACAGAAATAAATTTCTGACTCACGTCAGGATCGAACCCAGGTCTCTCAGGTGGAAAGCAAGGGCGTTACCCACTGGGCCATACAAGTCTAAAAGAAGTCGGAACCTGAGCAACTGCACCCAAGGAATTACCTGGGCAAGCTAACTGCTTGCATACCAGCGGAGTTTTCCCCAACTTCCCCGACTCAGCAATGACCCAATGGACAACATTTCATTCGAATTATCCCTTCTGGAGTGAATAAGATAGAAATCATCAACACACAATCACGTGTGGAACAGAAATAAATTTCTGACTCACGTCAGGATCGAAACCCAGGTCTCTCAGGTGGAAAGCAAGGGCGTTACCCACTGGGCCATACAAGTCTAAAAGAAGTCGGAACCTGAGCAACTGCAGGCACCCAGAATACCTGGGCAAGCTAACTGCTTGCATACCAGCGAGTTTTCCCCAACTTCCCGACTCCAGCAATGACCCAATGGACAACATTTCATTCAATTATCCTTCTGGAGTGAATAAGATAGAAATCATCAACACACAATCACGTGTGGAACGAAATAAATTTCTGACTCACGTCAGGATCGAACCCAGGTCTCTCAGGTGGAAAGCAAAGGGCGTTACCCACTGGGCCATACAAGTCTAAAAGAAGTCGGAACCTGAGAGCAACTGCACAGGAATTACCTGGGCAAGCTAACTGCTTGCATACCAGCAGAGTTTTCCCCAACTTCCCGACTCAGCAATGACCCAATGGACAACATTTCATTCGAATTATCCCTTCTGAGTGAATAAGATAGAAATCATCAACACACAATCACGTGTGGAACAGAAATAAATTTCTGACTCACGTCAGAGGATCGAACCCAGGTCTCTCTCAGGTGGAAAGCAAGGGCGTTACCCACTGGGCCATACAAGTCTAAAGAAGTCGGAACCTGAGCAACTGCCCAGGAATTACCTGGGCAGAAGCTAACTGCTTGCATACCAGCGAAGTTTTCCCCAACTTCCCGACTCAGCAATGACCCAATGGACAACATTTCATTCAATTATCCTTCTGGTGAATAAGATGAAATCATCAACACACAATCACGTGTGGAACAGAAATAAATTTCTGACTCGTCAGGATCGAGACAGGTCTCTCAGGTGGAAAGCAAAGGGCGTTACCCACTGGGCCATACAAGTCTAAAGAAGTCGGAACCTGAGAGCAACTGCACCAAAGGAATTACCTGGGCAAGCTAACTGCTTGCATACCAGCTTGAAGTTTTCCCCAACTTCCCGACTCAGCAATGACCCAATGGACAACATTTCATTCGAATTATCCCTTCTGAGTGAATAAGATGAAATCATCAACACACAATCACGTGTGGAACAGAAATAAATTTCTGACTCGTCAGGATCGAACCCAGGTCTCTCAGGTGGAAAGCAAGGGCGTTACCCACTGGGCCATACAAGTCTAAAAAGAAGTCGGAACCTGAGAGCAACTGCACCCAGGAATTACCTGGGCAAGCTAACTGCTTGCATACCAGCGAGTTTTCCCCAACTTCCCGACTCAGCAATGACCCAATGGACAACATTTCATTCAATTATCCCTTCTGAGTGAATAAGATAAAATCATCAACACACAATCGTGTGGAACAGAAATAAATTTCTGACTCACGTCAGGATCAACCCAGGTCTCTCAGGTGGAAAGCAAGGGCGTTACCCACTGGGCCATACAAGTCTAAAGAAGTCGGAACCTGAGCAACTGCAAGGAATTACCTGGGCAAGCTAACTGCTTGCATACCAGCGGATTTTCCCCAACTTCCCGACTCAGCAATGACCCAATGGACAACATTTCATTCGAATTATCCTTCTGAGTGAATAAGATAGAAATCATCAACACACAATCACGTGTGGAACAAATAAATTTCTGACTCACGTCAGGATCAGACCCAGGTCTCTCAGGTGGAAAGCAAAGGGGCGTTACCACTGGGCCATACAAGTCTAAAAGATAGTCGGAACCTGAGCAACTGCACCCAGGAATTACCTGGGCAAGCTAACTGCTTGCATATTCCAGCTTTTCCAACTTCACTTCTTTTACTTCCCGAATGGAACAGCCATCCACCTGAGGTTCATTGAATGAGTCGGGGAAGTGATGGGGAAATTTCTGACTTATTCACTCAGGTATGCGAATGAAATGTTGTCCCACTGGGCCATACAAGTCTAAAGTCCAGACCTGAGCAACTGCGGGAAGTTGGGAAGCTAACCGCTGGTATGGCAGTTAGCTTCCCCAACTTCCAGATGCAGTTGTTCTCAGGTTCCGACTTTTTAGACTCGCATGGCCCAGTGGCAACGCCCTTGCTTTCCACCTGAGAGACCTGGGTTCGATCCGGACGTGAGTCAGAAATTTATTTCTGTTCCACACGTGATTGTGTGTTGATGATTTCTATCTTATTCACTCAGAAGGGATAATTCGAATGAAATGTTGTCCATTGGGTCATTGCTGAGTCGGGAAGTTGGGGAAAACTTTCGCTGGTATGCAAGCAGTTAGCTTGCCCAGGTAATTCCTTGGTGCAGTTGTTCTCAGGTTCCGACTTCTTTTAGACTTGTATGGCCCAGTGGAGTAACGCCCTTGCTTTCCACCTGAGAGACCTGGGTTCGATCCCACGTGAGTCAGAAATTTATTTCTGCTTCCACACGTGATTGTGTGTTGATGATTTCTATCTTATTCACTAGAAGGGATAATCGAATGAAATGTCCATTGGGTCATTGCTGAGTCGGGAAGTTGGGGAAAACTTTGGTATGCAAGCAGTTAGCTTGCCCAGGTAATTCCTTGGCAGTGCAGTTGCTCAGGTTCCGACTTCTTTTAGACTTGTATGGCCCAGTGGGTAACGCCTCCCTTTGCTTTCCACCTGAGAGACCTGGGTTCGATCCCGACGTGAGTCAGAAATTTATTTCTGTTCCACACGTGATTGTGTGTTGATGATTTTCATCTTATTCACTCAGAAGGATAATTCGAATGAAATGTTGTCCATTGGGTCATTGCTGAGTCGGGAAGTTGGGGAAAACTGCTGGTATGCAAGCAGTTAGCTTGCCCAGGTAATACCGGGTGCAGTTGCTCTCAGGTTCCGACTTCTTTTAGACTTGTATGGCCCAGTGGGTAACGCCCTTGCTTTCCACCTGAGAGACCTGGGTTAGATCCTGACGAGTCAGAAATTTATTTCTGTTCCACACGTGATTGTGTTGATGATTTCTATCTTATTCACTCAGAAGACTTCGAATGAAATGTTGTCCATTGGGTCATTGCTGAGTCGGGAAGTTGGGGAAAACTGGTATGCAAGCAGTTAGCTTGCCCAGGTAATTCCTGAAAGCAGTTGCTCTTCTCAGGTTCCGACTTTTTAGACTTGTATGGCCCAGTGGTAACGCCCTTGCTTTCCACCTGAGACCTGTTCGATCCCGACGTGAGTCAGAAATTTATTTCTGTTCCACACGTGATTGTGTGTTGATATTTCTATATATATATATTTATATATATATATATAATATATATGTATATATATATAATATATATATATGTGTGTATGTATGTATGTATGTATATGTATATACACAATCACACAAAGATTAAATCACTTAAGAACATTTAAGGAGGAGAAAGGTAAGGGAAAACAACGACTACACAGAGCAGAAGCGATGAGACGGATAGCGAAAGGAGGGAAGTATGGCCGAGGGAGTAAATACTATGAAGAATGTGACGTATAAGGGAATAATGGCCACAGCAAGTGGACGCCTTAAAGCTGGAAGCCGCAACAGAAGCAGATGGTCGGTCCGCGGACGTGTATGTACAGCAGAAGGGATGTATAGAACGCGAGCTCTTACGACAAGACAGGGGTCATCAATAGCGGTTGCAAGAAGCGAAAGGGATGTCTTAAACAGTATATCAAGAAGCAATTCTTTTTCTTCATCAGGGCGTTTTTCTTTCACTGACAATAATCATAACTCTAACAGAATTCCTCTTTGGAAAGCTTCTTTTTGGAGGAGAGAATGAAGAAATGATTCTTGACCAAACTATGGGAGAATACCCCATACAAATGTAGACTTATATGTGGTCATAAGACTCATGTTTTTCTTGGTGGCCCTTCAACTTATTATTTAAAATAGACTATTTTTTTTTCTTTTGAGGTTTTTCCCCTTCATTGAAAATAATCATAACTACAACAGAATCCGTCTTTGGAAGGCTTAGTTTTGGAGTAGAGGATGAAGTAATGATTCTTGACCAAGACTATGAGAGAATACCCTATGCAGATATAGACTTATTTGAGGCCATGAGACTAATGTTTTTCCTGATGGCTGTTCAACCTGTTATTTAAAAAAGTTATTCTTTTTCTTCAATTTGGGAGTTTCTTTCACTGAGAATAAGAATAACTAAAACAGAATCTGTCTCTGGAAAACTTAATTTTGGAGTAAAGAATGAAGTAATAATGTTGGCTAGGACTATAGGAGAATATTCCATGCAAATATAGACTTTTTGTGGTCACAGGACTTATGTTTTCCCTGATGGCTGTTCAACTTATCATACTTTCTTAAAATACTTCTGACCCACAGCCTGTGGTCTAGTTACTCTTTAAAAGCTTTATCTTGAAAACTTTATCGAATTCCTTTGAAAGAGAGGATGAGGATAGTAATCAGAATCTTTCCATAATTTTTCAGTAGAATGTAATTTTCATACAGTGCTTGTATTTGTGGCTGTGGTGTCTTCTCAGATGTTTACCTTTCGTTTCCTATAACAGAATCGATTACGATTGATGTTTACAGAGCTTAGTCTGTGCTTAGCAACTGTGGCACAATTCTAACAGGGCTTCAGAAGCACCAATTATACTGAAAATTGGCCAACATTTACTAAGCCTGGTACTCTCTTCTGCACTCAGTTAGTGATAGAAAACAACTGTCAAAGAGATTATCCCTTGTTTTCTAAACACTCATATCATAACGACTTAATATCATTATCAATTTTTTTTTCAGAAAACGACTCTGTTCTCTTTGCACAAGGTAACGCCAAAAGGGCAGAGAACCTTCCAGTTCTCAAAAAATCTCTTGGGATGAGGTTGCAGGCACCAAACCACGAGCTAAAGTCATTACTCTAATTTATAATTTCCTGATGATGAAGTATCTTTACACCTCCTTATCGTAGAGATATTGAAAGTGACCCTTACGAGAAAGTATTGGGGTATGAAAAATGAGGTGACAGTTATGACTATGATGTCGAAATTCACACCCAAGAGAAACTAATGAAGTGGAAAAAGTGAAATATAATGCATACCAAAACTTCTGCTACAAAATTTACTCTCCGCCGAAGCGAAAAATAGATCGCTTTCTTAAGATACTTTCGAAATTCGTGTAAATCAGAGAGATTTGCCAGGAAGCAGACCAGAATTTTCCATAAAGAGAACCTGTGGAGTGTAAAAAAGTCAGATTCTTGCGATCATATAATAATATTCCAAAATTCATTTTATGAAAATGTCCCCTCGTTGAATCCAATTATAAATTTTGCGAGGAATGTTTTCGAAGTTTATTCATGAGCGAATAACTTACATATGATTTTTTGAAAATTTTCAAGAGATCGAGAAGAGAATCCATGCCCCATGCCAAGTTAGAGTACCCTAAGAAACATTGATGGCTTTCTCTCTTAAAGGTGATGACAGACCTACTTCTTTAAAAGGGGGAGGTGCTTTAGGAAATACAGAGTAAGGAAGAGAATTCTACACTCAGGATAGGATATGACTGGCATGGGCAGACAGATTGCACAACAAAACTACACAAAATCACAATGAAAAAAGGTAGAAATTTAAAATGGTTGATTTTTTCTTTTTTGGGGGGGCGGGGGAGGGGGAATCCATTATAGTGCAGGAATAGAAAAAAACGTTTATTTAACTTTCTTTAGAATTAAATTTATTATAATTTGCTAAAAATATTCAAAGAAAAAACTATTTATCTTTTATCTTTTGAAATTATTATATTGAATTAGGGTTTATACATGAATTCAGGCGTTTAGGAAAGTGATTCTCAGGTCTATTTGAATGGCCCAATAATAATAATAATAATAATAATAATAATAATAATAATAATAATAATAATAATAATAATAATAATAATAATAATAATAATAATAATGGCATGCAAATAACGATTACGCTCTGGCATGTGCTGAAGACAATAAGATAATGATAACAATGATGATGATCAAGTAAAAAGGTGAAGAGAGGGAATAATAATAATAATAATAATAATAATAATAATAATAATAATAATAATAATAATAATAAAAATAATCATCATCATCATCACATTTTGGCAAATATAGAAAACAAAAGATAATGATAAGGAAGATGAACAAGAGCAATAAAAAGGATGAAAGGGGAAGAAGAAGAAGAAGAAGAAGAAGAAGAAGAAGAAGAAGAAGAAGAAGAAGAAGAAGAAGAAGAAGAAGAAGAATAGCGTTCGAGGGGACAAGATTCCTTTTCCCCCTCTTCTGAATGCTAATGTGATGCCAGAATTCCTCTGTGACTAGAGCGAAGAAGTGGCTCGGATATTGAAACGGCTCTGTTTACATAGGGATTCTGTTTAAAGCACGTTGAGTTATTCTGAGCTAAGATATTATAAACTGTGAATCTGAAAAACCAGTTGTGCAGAACTGATTCAAGTTTTCACGTGAATACAATGCTGTTTTGGTCAATGATTTAAACAGGAAAGTGAATGATACGCTGAAGAAATACGTCAAGATATTATGAACTGTGAATCTGAGAAACCAGTTAGGCAGAACTGATTTAAGTTTTCACGTGAATACAATGCTGTTTTGGTCAATGATTTAAACAGGATAGTGAATGATAAGCTGAAGAATACGTCAAGATATTATGAACTGTGATTCTGAAAAACCAGTCATGCAGAAAATGATTTAACTTTTCAAGTGAATATAATGATGTTTTGGTAAATGATTTAAATAGAAAAGTGAATGATAAGCTGAAGAAATACGTCAAGATATTATGAACTGTGAATCTAATAAACCAGATATGCAGAATTGATTTAATACTACGCGTGACTATAATGCTGTTTTGGTAAATGATTTAAACAAGAAAGTGAATAATAAGCAGAAAAAATACGTCAAGATATTATGAACTGTGAATCTAATAAACCAGATATGCAGAATTGATTTAATACTACGCGTGACTATAATGCCGGTTTGGTAAATGATTTAAACAGGAAAGTGAATAATAAGCTGAAGAAATACGTCAAGATATTATGAACTGTGAATCTGGAAAACCAGTTATACAGAATTGATTCAATACTGCGCGTGACTATAATGCTGTTTTGGTAGATGATTTAAACAGAGAAGTGAATGATAAGCTGGAGATATAGAACTGATTTAATTTTTCACGTGAATATAATGCTGTTTTGGTAAATGATTTAAACAGGAAAGTGAATGATAAGCTGAAGAAATACGTCAAGATGTTATGAACTGTGAATCTGGAAAGCCAGTTATACAGAATTGATTTAATACTGCGCGTGACTATAATGCTGTTTTGGTAAATGATTTAAACAGAGAAGTGAATGATAAGCTGGAGAAAGAGGTGAAAAAATCAAAGGTTAAGAATGAGCTGGAGTATTATGATAATTTGCAGGGTGTAAAATAAAAAGTTTTCGAGAGATCAAGGTTTCTCTGTTCCCCTCTTCTGAATGTAAATGGGGTACTGGTCTGCAACAGATCTTTCCACACCACAGAGTAAACTACAACAGATCTTTTCCTAACACAGAAAAAACTACAATAGATGTTTCCACAATATAGAAAACTACAATAGGTCTTTCCACAACACAGAAAACTACAACAGATCTGTTCCTCATATAGAAAAAAAAACAAGAACGGGTCCTTTCCCAGCATAGAGAAAACTACAACAGATCTTTTTCACACAGAGAAAACTGCAACAGATCTTTTGACAACACAGATAAAACTACGGCAGATCTTTTCCTAACATAGAAAAAAATACTACAACAGATCTTTTTCTAACAGAGAGAAAACAACAACAGATCCTTTCCCAGCATAGAGAAAACTACAACAGACCTTTTCCTAACATAGAGAAACTACAACAGATCTTTTCCTAAGATAGAGAAAACTACAACAGATCTTTTTCTAACAGAGAAAACTCCAACAGATCTTTTCCTAACGTAGAGAAACCACAACAGATCTTTCCACACCATAGGGAAAATTACAACAGATCTTTTCGCCACACAGAGAAAACTGCAACAGATCTTTTCACAACACATAAAACTACAACAGATTTTTTCCTAAGCTAGATAAAACTACGACAGATCTTTTTCTAAGACAGAGAAAACAATACAACAGATCTTTTCCTGAGATAGAGAAAACTATAACATTTTTTCCTGACATGGAGAAAAATACGACAGATCTTTTCCTAAGATAAAGAAAACTACAACAGATCTTTTCCTAAGACAGAGAAAACTACAACAGATCTTTTCTAAACACGGGGAAACTACAACGGATCTTTTTCCAATATAGGAAAAGTACAAAGGATCTTTTTCCAAAATACAGAAAACTACAACAGATCATCTCTCCACACTGCAGAGAACAGACCGTGGTAGGGAATTTGCTCTGCCCAGATGCCAACAGCATGTAGGGTTCTTTTACCACACAGTTCGAGGTAGATGGGATGGTGATTTTTTTTATTTATTTTAGAAGGTAAGAGAAGAATTGGTTTGGTATGAGGAAGAGAGAGAGAGAGAGAGAGAGAGAGAGAGAGAGAGAGAGAGAGAGAGTTAGATAAGAATCAAAACTGAAAACACTTTGAGATAAATAACTGAGGTATCATAACATAAAATCAATGGCAATGTTCTCAAAAAAACAGTCATGTGTGTGTGTGTGTGTGTGTGTGTGTGTGTGTGTGTGTGTGAGAGAGGAAAGAGAGAGAGAGAGAGAGGAGAGAGAGAGACAGAGAGAGAGAGAACCAGTTTCGAAAGATGAAATTATAGCAATGCAAATAAAAGAGAGATTGAAGGCATGAAATATATATAAATAAATAAATATATATATATATATATATATATATATATATATATATATATATATATATCTTTAACAATATTATTGTACCAGGTTAACATTCAACTTTTTATTATTTCCCAATTTTTTAGGGCCAATGGATTCCTAACAACTCAAAAGCAACGAAAATAGGTGTTAATGAAAATATCTTCCTTCTGAGCAATGTTGTACCAAGTGAAAACCGAACCTCTAACTTCTTGAGACGGAATTGTTATGCTTAAAAGTATTAAAATTAATTTTTTTATATTTCTTTCCATCGGCTATATTATGTAACAATAATTCTTGTCTTCTATGTCTTGAAATTACAATAAAAAAGAATAACGCAAGAAGCAATTATATTTTAGTGTCGAATGCACAAAATCTAGATAAAACTGAGTGTCGATTGTTGAACACCGATTGCGCAAAATCAGTGCATCTAGTGACAAGGACTTGCTCTGCTCAAACCAAATCTGATACCAATTTCATCGATATATTTTCCTCTTTTCATTTCGGTATCTGTCCACATTTAGCTACTGCTGTGCATTAACAGATACTCAGGGGAGATGCAATCACAATAAATGCCAGCGCTGCGGAGTGTATTTTCGGACATGGAATGATTTAGCAAAGAGGGGAGGTGTCATTAGTGTGATTATCATTAATTTGACTTAATATATCTCTAAAAATTCACTTCCATCTCTTAACAAATCGAAAAAGCTTAACAATAGAGTTGTTTTAATCCATACGGGCACTTGTAGATTCTGCATGTTAAAGGAACTTGTACGAGTATATTTAGAGGTAAGATAGTGAGTGTATTCGTGAGTGTATTTACATGTAAGATAGTGATTCTATTTATAGGAAAGATAGCGGGTGTATTTACAGTTAAGCTTAATGAGCGTATTCCAGGTAAGACACTGAATATATTTACAGGTAAGATAGTAAGTGTATTTACAGGTAAATTAATGAGTGTATTTACAGATAAGATAGTAAATATATTTACAGGTAAGATAGTGAGTGTATTTATACGTAAGATAGTGTGTGTTTTTACAGGGAAGATAGTGAGTATATTTACAGGTAAGACAGAAGGTGTATTTACAGGTAATGTAATGAGTGTATAGTGTATTTACAAGTAAGATAGTGAATGTATTTACAGGTAAGATAGTGAGGATATTTACAGGTAAGATAGTGAGTGTACAGTGTGTTTACAAGTAAGATAATGAGTGTATTTAAAGGTCAGATAGTGGGTATATTTACAGGTAAGATAGTGGGTGCATTTACAGGTAAGATAGTGAGTGTATTAACAGGTAAGACAGTGAGTGTATTTACAGGTAAGATAGTGAATATATTTACAGGTAAGATAGTGAGTGTATAGTGCATTTACAAGTAAGATAATAAGTGTATTTACAGGTCAGTTAGTGAGTGTGTTTAAAGGTAAGATAGTGAGTATATTTATAGGTAAAATACTGAGTATATTTACAGGCAAGATAGTGTGTATTTACAAAGGTAGTGAATGTATAATGTATTTACTGGTAAGGTAGTGAGAGTATAAAATGAATAACAGGTAAGATAGTGAGTGTATTCATATGTAAAATAGTGAGTACATTTACTGGTAGGATAGTGAGTATACTTACAAATAAGATAGTGAGTGTATTTACATGTAATATTGTAACTACAAGGCAGATAGTACGTATATTTATAAGTATGATGGCGAGTGTATTTACAGGCAAGATAGTGAGTCTATTTACAAGTAAGACAGTGAGTGTACTTACGGGTAAGATAGTGAGTGTATTTACAAAGTAAGACAGTGAGTGTATTTACACGTAATATAGTAAGTATATTGTAAGTATATTTACAGGTAAGATAGTGAGTGTATTTACAGATAAGATACTGAGTCTACTTACAAGTAAGAGCGAATGTACTTACATGTAAGACAGTGAGTGTATTTACAAGTAAGACAGTGAGTGTACTTACAGGGAAGACACTGAATTATAACTCAAGGTAAAACGACTTTAGGTAACCGTCGCAAAAGCTCACACGGCAAAGTTATTTAGTTATTTCAGGTTCCCCAGGTTGATTTGAGAGTTATAAAACTTGGCGGAATGAAGAACGTAAAAGGTAATAACTCATAAAACCAACGTGGAGGTGAAATAAAATGATTTTATCGTCGATACACAAGCGGAAGTGTCGTTATTATTATCGTTATAAAATTAGCAAGAGTCCTCATGGCTGGTACCAATTTATTATTATTATTATTATTTTATTATTATTATTATTATTATTATTATTATTATTATTATTATTATTATACCTTCCAACATACATAAGTAAAAATATTATTATTATTACTATTATTATTATTATTATGAATATGCCTTCAACAAATAATAATAAAATAATAATAATAATAATAATAATAATAATAATAATAATAATAATAATAATTTATTATTACTATTATTATTATTATTATTATTATTATACCTTCCAAATTACATTAATAATAATAATAATAATAATAATAATAATAATAATAATAATAATAATAATAATAATATTATTATTATTACTGAAATCTAAAACAAGAAAGAAACTATTTGCTGATGCCAAGTCTAGTGTTTATAATGGTAAATGTTAGTTATTCTGAAACTCCTATTTCCATTTTTCCTTTTTTATCGCCATTGTATAGAACTCAGTATTAGGACTCAAAGAGATGCAAGTTAATTTCTCGATTCCCTGTCCCTTCCTCTCTTTATGAGAACAAGATGGCTTTTCAATCGCTCGGAACATCCGTCAAAATCCTATTGTTATTGTTGTTAATTATTCAGAAGATAAACCCTTGTTCATATGGAAGAAGCCTACAGCCTTGGAAAGGTTCGATTCTTACTGTACAGTGAACGACAGTTAAAAAGAACGAGAAGAGTAAAGATGGTTAGGATAATGTAGTAAACAGAGAGAGAGAGAGAGAGAGAGAGAGAGAGAGAGAGAGAGAGAGAGAGAGAGAGCCACACGAAAACTAACGATGATTTATTAAATGGTGCATGAAGTAATCGGAAAGGAAAGAATTTAGGCCAAAGGCCAAGCGCTGGGACCTATGAGGCCACTCAGCACTGAAACAGAAATTGGCAGTGAAAATGGTTGAAAGGCGTAACAGGAGCAAAACCTTGCAGGTTGCACTATGAATCAACTGTTAGAAGAGGGTGGAAAGTAAGATGGAAGAAAGAATGTGAACGGAGGTACAGTAAAAGGAATGGAAAGGGATGCAGCTAGGGACCGAAGTTACGCCGCAAAGAACCTTGAACAATTCTTACAGTGCACCGTATGAGGTACACTGATGGCACTAACCCCCTTACGGGAATGGAGTAATCGGATGTTTTGGTTAAACATAATGAATCAAAATTATGAATATTTAAGCTTGTTTTCCCTTCCAGGTATAACTTTTCTAAACAAACTGGCTTTTCTCAGGTGTATTGTGAGTAAATAACTGAATGCGATTATTCTAATAATAATTACAAGCTGACTGAACAATCTCATGCACCAAAATATTTTGGGCGTTTAATGAAAAACTGAATTTGATACACAAAGTTATATTTATGTCAAATGAAATATATATATAAAAAAATGGCCTCACTTTCTTTTTCCCCGTAGGCACTGTTTTGGACGTTGGTCCTTCGCTGACACACCCGTCAGGCTGCCCCTGTGGAAATGTTTCTCTCCCTCTACGGTCAAGCTTGGGAATTCTTTATCCACCTTCTGTTTTCGCAAGAACACCTCCTCCAACATTTACTCTGTAAAAGGTTCGGAACAGCACAATGCACTACCTGTTTCTGTCTCTATTTCCAAGCAATGGAACATTTTCTACCTTCCTGTGTTATGTTTCTTCTGGTCTGGGCTAGATATGGGCATTAGGCTGCACATCCTTACGGCCCTTCCGCTAAAGTAAAAAAAAAAAAAAAAAAAAAAGATAAACCATTCAACAACGTAACCACCAACAGACATTAATTTCAGTCAATTAAAAAAACTGTTTAAATCCCCTCACAGGAAATCTCCAAATCCCAGATTTCATAAAAAAAAAACACTGTAAATCCCGTCACAGGAAATCTCCAAATCCAGGATTTAAAAAAAAAGTTTCAAATCCCCTCATAGGAAATCTCCAAATCCCGGATTTCATAAAAAAAGCTTTTAAATCCCCTTACATGAAATCTCCAAATCCCAGATTTAAAAAAACATTATAAATCCCCTCACAAGAAATCTCCAAACCCCAAATTTCATAAAAAAAACCATTTTAAATCCCCTCACAGGAAATCTCCAAATCCAAGATTTCATAAAAAACCATTTAAATCCCCTCACGCGAAATCCCCAAATCCCAAATTTCATAAAAAAATTTTAAATCCCCTCACAGGATATCTCCAAATCCCAGATTTCATTAAAAAAAAAAGGTTTTAAAATTCCCTCAGAGGAAATCTCCAAATCGCAGATTTCATCCAAAAGAATGAAATTGGGAATCCCGACAAGAAATCTGTCTTCTCTCTCTCTCTCTCTCTCCAGTAACTCAATTAGCGTCGTTCCTCCTTCGCCCGTGTTGGACGGGGGATACAATACTTTTCGGGGAAAGTGCCTGCGGGTTTTTTTTTAAAGCCTCAGTGATCTGAAGAGCGGATTCTATGGTCCGTTGGACATCCGCTGCGGTAACCTGCCTGCGTTCTTTTGCTGTGTAGATGCATGCTGTGATGCTGTGAATCTCCAGGATTCTGTCTGATTCGTTATATATTTATTTATTTATTATTATTATTAATATTATTTTACTATTATTAATGCTCTTGTTGCTGTTTTATATCTGGAAACCTTGTTCGTCAACTAGAACCGTTCATTTATTATTATTATTATTATTATTATTATTATTATTATTATTATTATTATTATTATTCATAAAACTCTTATAATGGCATGAATTACTAAAATGGTGAGGAAGTCCATAATGTTGTAAATGTAAATATATATTATAAATATATATACAAACGTTTGGATATATATTTCTAATATATATTTACATTTACAGCGTTCTGGACTTCTCCACTTACATTAAAAAACGTTATAATATCCAAAACCTGCACTACTATCATTTATCATTATATCAATTCTATTTTATCCTTATAACAACTTTAATGAGCAGTCCACGTAAATAGACTTGTATTTACTGCCGCCATCATTGCTATGACCATCTACGGCTGTAGCTTTCCCTCCTCGATACCAGTCGATCGACGGCAGCGAGGGCTACACACTCCAGAAGATTTACATATCCCCGAGGAAGCCCCGAAAGACATTACATTTTTCAATCCACTCCCCAGCGAGAAAGGCTATCTTAAAATATCGGGTAAAGTTTGTAGAGATCCATTCATCTCGCCAGGGCTCTGGTAACTTTTAACATCTTCATATTTCTCTTCCTCTTCTTCTTCTTCTTCTTCCAATGACGCATTGGGTTTTGGGGAAAGATATTTCGACGGTTGACGATACTTCTTTCCGAGAAACATGCGTTTAGGAGCTCGCTGGAATTCTTACTGATGCCTGGCTTGTGAATGTAGGCTACTTGGCCTATAGCTCTACAGTTACACACACACACACACATATATATATATGTATATAATAATATATATATATATATATATATATATATATATATATATATATATATATATATATATATGAAGACCAGAACTCTCTTTTAAACAGGTCTTATTGAAAAGGATGGCTGTATTATGCGAATTTATCTTATATAGTGTCTTTTCTATCTTCCTTATGATTCGCTTTTCAGGCTCAGCGATGTTAGTCAGCAACTGGCCGATATTTATGTTGGAAAGGATAGTGTGCGGAATATGGGAAGTCTTTTATTAAAATATCAATCAGAAATCGTTCGTCTGGATTCAGGTTCTATTTTAGGTACCGTCGACATGTTTCGACCAACGAGTTGGTCAAAACATGTCGACGGTACCTAAAATTCTGTTTTAGAACCTGAATCCAGACGAACGATTTCTGATTGGATATTTTAATAAAGACTTCCCATATTCCACACACTATCCTTTCCAACATGAATATCGCCCCGTTGCTGACTAACATCGCTGAGCCTGAAAAAGACACTATATAAAGAATCATAAGGAAGACAGAAAAGACACTATATAAGATAAATTCATATATACGGTACCATCATTTTTAATATATATATACACACATATATATAATATATATATATATATATAATATATATATATATATATATATATATATATATATATATATATATATATATATATATATATATATATATATATATACATATACACACACATATATATACGTATAAATATATATGACAAATTCATCGAAAATAAATTATCTCATACAAAAATGCTCGAATTCTGGCAATAAAATCGAACCAAAGCCGAATCGAGGATAAAAGTCATGATATACAGTAAGAGCCGATTAGATAGAAAAGGGTCCTCTGATTCTGGTGCTTTGTCGGATCCGTGGGAGATGACTCGAATACCAAGATGGCGGCAGCGGATTTTGCCAAAGCATTTGATGAGGAGTCTGAGAATTAATTATTCATGAACGACTGTATAATAATCCCATTTCTCTCTCTCTCTCTCTCTCTCGTGAAAAGTGCGAGCACTGCCAAATTTATTTATGACCTCTCCCTCACGAAAACAAACATGAAACTTGCGATCGTAGCCAAATTCACTTGTGACTCTCTCTATGTCCTGCATGAAAATTGTGACCATTGCCAAATTTAGTTGGACTCTCTCTCTCTCTCTCACACATACACACACATGAAAACTGCGATTATAGCCAACTTCAGTTGTGACTCTCTCTCTCTCTCTCTAACTCTTTCTCTCCTGAGTGAAAATTGCGATCAAGGCAAATTTGATTGTGACTTTCTCTCTCTCTCTCTCTTACACACACATACACACATGAAAATTGCGATTATAGCCAACTTTAGTTGTGACTCTCTGTCTGTCTCTCTCTCTCTCTCTCTGTCTCTCTATCCTGCATGAAAATTGCGATCATATTCAAATTAGTTGTGACTTGCTCTCTCTCTCTCTCTCTCTCTCTCTCTCACGTAAATCCAAGGCATTAATAAATCCAGCAATTATCGTCTTCACTTAAAAACAAGAAACGTGACTTGTAATCTTGAAAGTCAAGCAAACGGAACCCAATAGTTCTTATCTCCTCATCCTGCCTCGGCCGCAAAACTCGATGAAGTTCTTTCGCTAATTGTCTATCTTTAGCTTCGAATAAACCGATACGGTCCCAGTTTCCCCGATATCGGAATGAGCTGTCACTGGTATTCCAACAAACTCCTGTGTTTTAGTTTTCTGTAAAAGAAAACTATTGGGCCGGCTTTGTCTGTCCATCCGCACTTTATTCTATCCGCAATTTTTCTGTCCGCCCTCAGATCTTAAAAACTACTGAGGCTAGAGGGCTGCAAATTGGTATGTTGATCGTCCACCCGCCAATTATCACACATACCAAACTGCAGCCCTCTAGCCTCAGTAGTTTTTATTAAGGTTAAAGTTTGCCATGTTCGTGCGCCTGGCAACGCTATAGGACAGGCCACCACCGGGAAGTGGTTAAAGTTTCATACAGCATTTACCGAGACCACCAAAAGATAGATCTATTTACGGTGGTCTTGATTACATGCTGTACAGAAAACTCGATTGCGCCGAAGAAACTTAGGCCCTTTTTTTGTTTTCAAATGTCGTGTACTTAGCCTCAATGTTTTTTTTTTTTTTTACTTATATTGTTTCTGTGTACGCGTATACTTATCTGTTTGTTGAATTGAATTGAACTGAATTGCATTGAATATAGAATTTAGGCAAAAGGCCAAGCACTGGGACCTATGAGGTCATTCAGCGTTGAAACGGAAATTAACAGTAAAAGGTTTGCAAGGTGTAACAGGAGTAACACCTCGCAGTTGCACTATGAAACAATTGTTAGGAGAGGCTGGAGAGTAAGATGGAAGAAAGAGAATATGAAAGGAGGTACAGCAGAAGAAACGAAAGGGGTTGCAGCTAGGTGCCGAAGGCACGCTGCGAAGAACCTTAAGTAATGCCTACAGTGCACCGCACGAGGTGCACTGACGGCACTACCCCCCTACGAGGTTTATCTGTTTGTGCCTTTACCCTTATCAGATGTGACTTATTTTTTCTTTCCTAAATCTGCAATCTAATCCGCTGAAAGATTTGTATAGACAGATGGACGGATAGACAGACTTCTGTTTCTTCTCGTTTATATACAAAGTATAATCTGCTATTTTACATTTTCTTGTTATCTACCTATTTATCATTTTCGATTTTATATTCCTTTCAGTCGACTTGTTTATATTTGCGTTTTTTCAGCTATCTTATACATGTCAATTATACTTAATTTGTGTTTGCATGTTGATTGTCACTCATCTGACATAAAAATAATAACACTTTGACATCTTCCGTATGATATTTTGCTCATAATAATAATAATAATAATAATAATAATAATAATAATAATAATAATAATATCAATGAGTTGGCCCTTTTCCATTAAATGTTTGTAAGCAATAATAATAATAATAATAATAATAATAATAATAATAATAATAATAATAATAATAATAATAATATAATGGATATCAAAGGGGTGGTTATTTTCCACTAAATGTTTGTATGTATTAATAATAATAATAATAATAATAATAATAATAATAATAATAATAATAATATGAAAGATATCAATATGTTAGTTCGTTTCCACATATTGTTTATTAGATTAATTAGTCTCCACAAAAAAGCATCACACAAAACCTACAGCGAAGAGACCGAGATGAGCTAATTCAGTATTTCCCGCACGAGACATATTTATTCAAATTAGCTGAAAACATACAGAGCCCTCTTAAGCAGGGAAACTGAACTCAATTAAAAAGATGAACAAAAAACAGAAGAGAAATTGCTGCAGTAGAAGACGGAGGCTCTAATTCCGAGGTTCATTAACTCTTAAAACGCAGGATCTGATACTAAACGGGAAGTAGTTTATGCTTTATTTCTCGTCGTAAACAAAACGCAGAACTCCAGTTGGGAAAATGAGTGTTTTATTCCTGTCCGTTGTTTGTTGGTTGGTCGAGTGGAACGTATTTGGATAGGCAGATAAAAGTCTGATAAGATCAAGCACATTATAAGCAGTTATCCTTATACAGTCAGAAAACATCAAACACATTCTAAGGCAGTTACCCTTATATAGCTAGTTAAGAGCAATCACATTCTAAAGCAGTTTTCCTTATACGGTCAGATCAGATCAATCAGTTTCTAAGCAGTTATCCTTATATAGTCACATAAGAGCAAACACATTCAAAAGCAGTTATCCTTATATAGTTATTTGATATCAAACACATTCTAAAGCAGTAAGATCAATACATTCTAAAGCAGTTATCGTTCTATAGTCTCATAAGATCAAACACATTCTAAAGCAGTTATCCTTATATGGTCAGATACACACTCTAAAGCAGTTATCCATATATAGTTAGCTAAGATCAATCACATTCTAAAGCAGTTATGACACATAAGAGCAAACACATTCTAAAGCAGTTATCCCTATATAGTCACATAAGATCAAGCACATTCTAAAGCAGTTATCCTTATATAGTGAGATAGTGTCAAACACATTCTAAAACAGTTATCCCTATATGGTGAGATAGTGTCAAACACATTCTAAAGCAGTTATCCTTATATAGTGAGATAGTGTCAAACACATTCTAAAGCAGTTATTCATATATAGTCAGATAAGATTAAGCACATTCTAAAGCAGTTGTCCTTATAAGAGCTGTCTGAAACCATCATGGTTAAACATTAAAAAATGCACCATTTATGATTTCTATATTTTCGAATTTTCAAAT
>NC_089749.1:55841107-55843607 GCF_040412425.1 Macrobrachium rosenbergii | reverse complement strand
CGAAACTAGAGGCCGCCCCCTCCACAGAACAAATGGAAAGTTATGAAGTTTTCTGCTATAGCCTATCTCCAAGTACATTATTTTAAGTTTCTATTGAGCTCTTTTTCATTTTACATTTCTTGTATTTTCAGACTGAGTGACAGAGCTAGATACCGCCATGGCTAACAACTCGGAGGAAATCAGATGGATTGACCGAATCCGGGCTATAGCCTTCAGAGAGGCCAGGGATGCTGGCGCATCCTTCATTTCAAGTTCCTGGATACCTGAATACATTAAAAGAGATGAATCCTTTGTTAAAAGAAACTGGAACAAAAATCCATATGACTGTCATCGCGAAAAGACTGACAATCTTGGGAGGCCTGAAGTCCTTTCTCAGGAGTCAAAAGACATCATAGCTGAGGCAGTGGGTAGACCAAGAAAGTCTTTACGTAAATTGGCGCTTGAACTAGAAACAAAAAGGGAAAAGAAGAGAAGTCATAGTGCTGTACATCGTGAGTTGAAAAAATCTGGTATCAAGCCATTTCATGTTATTAGCAAGCCCAGCATGACTCAGCAACAGATAGAAGACTGTGCATGGTTTTGTGATTCATTTCTTAAAGATTCGGATGAAGCTGACATTCTCCATGTTGCTGCATCAGACGAATTCTTCATTTACACAGTCGGAAGCCAAATCATAAAAATGACATCATTTGGGCTGCAAACTTGGATGATATCAGCGATGATGTGCGCTATCGCTAAGTTATGAAATTTTCCTGAATGTTTGGGAATTTTTCTGTTTCACAGCCAAATGGTTATCGTGGTTCGTCAAAGAAAAAGGACAGTCATGGAATGGCGAATACTTCAGAGAAACTGTGCTTACTGGTGGAGTATTTCCTTTCCTCAAAGATCCTGAAAATGTGTTATCTGTTGAAGAAGTCACATTTTTGCATGATAAGGCACCATGTTTCAAGGCTCTTCAGACACAGGAGCTGCTTCGAAACAGTGGTATCGATTTCTTCTCGTCAAGTGAATTTCCAGGTAGCTCCCTGACCTTAATGTGTGTGAAAACATTGGTAGTATCTTAAAGGATCGTGTTGAAGTGCGCACAGTGAACTATGATGGTATACCAAGCCTCGACAACCTGCAAAGAGAGGTGACCGAAGTGCTCAGGGAAATGGAGTTTGAGTCTCAGCTTTTTTTGCGATTTGCTGAAAATCATACCCCCTCAAGAACGCAGGCTGTGGTACAGGCAGATGGAGGCCACAAAAATATTAAATCTCAGAGAGAAACTTAAATAAATACCTGTTCTGAATTACTTTTGTTTTTGTCCACATCAATTTTAGTTTATGCTGTAGAGGGGGGGGGCTCTAATTTCGAAACACCCTGCATATATATACGTGTATATAAAAATATACATATATGTGTATAATATATATATATATATATATATATATATATATATATATATATATATATATATATATATATATATATATATATGTGTGTGTGTGTGTGTGTGTATGTGTATATATATACACCTAATTCTAGTAATGAAAAAGGCCTCTTTTTATTTCTTTACCTCTTAGTGACCTATATTCTAGTGCATGCATGTATACACATATTCACGAATATCTATTAGAGGCTTCAATCTCTATATCAATTTCAACCAAAGCACATCCTATTACCTAGGAGTTGTTTTGCAAAATATGGGCCGTTTAGCTTTGGGTTACACGAACAATAATGTTTTCTTGAATGATAATAATAAGAAGTATTATTATTATTGTTGAGGCTTTAATACAGTACTTTCATAAACAGCAGTCAAAGCCAATGACTAATATGGCAACCCACGACGATCAAAGTCCCCGGTTCTCATGATAATAATAATAATAATAATAATAATAATAATAATAATAATAATTATTATTATTATTATTATTATTATTATTATTATTATTATTGAGGCTTTAATACTTTCATAAACAGTAGTCAAAGCCAATGACTAATATGGCAAGCCACGACGATCAATGTCCCCGGGTTCTCATGATAATAATAATAATAATTATTATTATTACTGAGGCTTTAATACTTTCATAAACAGCAGTACAGTCAAAGCCAATAACTAATATGGCAAGCCATGACGATCAAAGTCCCTCCCCCCCGGGGTCCTGCAGCCAAAACACGCAGCCAAAACACGACATCCGAAGTGACGCGGCGTTTCCATTCGTCGCAAGCCAACCATCTGTTAATGGAAAGGTCCTCAAATTCTACAAATTCCGTCGCCCGGTTGTTGTGAACACGCTGGAATAACCGTGCCCTCTCATCCACGCGCTGGCAGGTCGGATCAAACGCGGCCTGCTGTGAGATACACACCGTTTTAATTAGCGTCCGGCGCTAAGGCCCGTGACGTCCCTACAGGCCAAAGTGCTATGCATCGTAAATTAGATTAATGAACTGCCCCTAGGAATTGAATTGAAGTCATGGCATCAACGAAATGGTGAAGTTAATTTCGAGGATGCTGAGA
>NC_089749.1:55821107-55836107 GCF_040412425.1 Macrobrachium rosenbergii | reverse complement strand
CATATCTCTTTTATCTGCAGCCTGTCTTAACCCTCTTTTTTTGCGCAGATTCCATAGTGTCACTGATGCAGTCTGGACTTATCATTTGACTTCCAACGCTATTTCCAGGTCATGCATGAGAGAAAGAGGAAGAAAATTTATCTTCGCATCAGTTACGTCTTTTTTTTTCCCTTTTGAAATCTCCATGGTTTCTTATGACATTTTCTTTCAAAGCGAAATGGCGAGGGTTCACTTTTATTGCAGTCTCCTGACGTCCAGACGCTTCACGGAGATTTTGCTTTTGGTTTTCTGTAAAAGAAAACTATTGAGATGGCTTTTTGTCTGTCCGTCCGCGCTGTTCTCTATCCGCCCTGAGATCTTAAAAACTACTGAGGTTAGAGGGCTGCAAATTGGTATGTTGATCATCCACCCTCCAAACGTCAAACATACCAAATTGCAGCCCTCTAGCCTGAGAAGTTTTAGTCAGTTTTCTGTAAAAGAAAACTATTGTGCAGGTTTTGTCTGTCCGTCCGACCTTTTTCTGTCCGCCCTCAGATCTCAAAAGCTACTGAGGTTAGAGGGCTGCAAATTGGTATGTTGATCATCCACCCTCCAAACATCAAACATACCAAATTGCAGCTCTCTAGCCTGAGAAGTTTTAATTAGTTTTCTGTAAAAGAAAACTATAGTGCAGGTTTTGTCTGTCCGTCCGACCTTTTTCTATCCGCCCTCAGATCTTAAAAGCTACTGAGGCTAGAGGGCTCAAAACTGGTATGTTGATCATCTACCCCCAAATCATCAAACATACCAAATTGCAGCCCTCTAGCCTCGGTAATTTTCACTTTATCTAAGGTTAAAGTTAGCCATGATCGTGCGTCTGGCAACGATGAAGGACAGGCCACCGCCGGGCGGCCGTGGCTGAAATTTTCATGGCCTTGATTATACGCTGTAGCAGCTGCACAGAAAACTCGATTGCGCCGAACATTTTTACTTGTTTTTATTTAAGGTTAAAGTTAATCATGATCGTGTGTCTGGCAACGCTATACGACAGGCCACCACCGGGCCGTGGCTGAAAGTTTCATGGACCACGGCTCGTCCAGCATTATACACTGTACAGAAAACTCGATTGCGCCGAAGAAACTTCGGCTCATTTATTACTTGTTTCCTTTTTTGCTGTCCACGGGTGGCTTCGGGCACGCAAAGAATTTAAAAAAAAAAGAGTAAAGATTTGGCTAATGAATTACGTATTCAAATTCTCCTAATCTGCATTTCTTCTTACTTGTTGGAGTTGCTTTTCCCTAAAGAATAAATTAAGGGCCATCCTGGTGGGCGAAAAAAGCTTTAAAAATATAAGGAAGTGTGAATGATTTCACATCTAAATTACTTTAAAAATTCATAAGGAATCTTTGGTTTTGTGCTATTGTGCTCTTCTAAGTAGGGCCGTATCTTCGATAATAATAATAATAATAATAATAATAATAATAATAATAATAATAATAATAATAATAATAATAATACCGATTTACTTGCTAAGCAATCTTCCACCGAAGAGAAAGTTTTTGTGTCAGCAAAAGAGAGAGAGAGAGAGAGAGAGAGAGAGAGAGAGAGAGAGAGAGAGAGAGAGAGAGAGAGAAGCAACCACAAAACGATTAAAATACAAATAAATAGTATATGAATATCGACAAACAATTTCCACCTATATGCATAAGCGGAGAAGATTCATCATTCGAGATTAAACTTAAGGAAGATAAATTTCATAGACATTCTTAAGAGGCGAACACTAAAAATGGCAGGAATATCAACATGAATTTTCTTCACAGTTCATGCGCAAAAGCGGTGAAAACAATCCATTAAATGAAGGAATATCACTCTTTCCTTGCTGGATGAATTATTCGTAGATAAGGAAATTCAAGTAAAAAATACGCCGAAGTTTCTTCGGCGCAGTAGAGTTTTCTGTACAGCGTATAATCAAGGCCACCGAAAATAGATCTACCTTTCGATGGTCTCGGTATAATGCTGTATGAGCTGCGGTCCATGAAACTTTGACCACGGCTCGGTGGTGGATTGTCCTATATCGTTGCCAGGCGCACGATTATGGCCAACATTAACCTTAAATAAAATCAAAACTACTGAGGCTAGAAGGCTGCAATTTGGTATTTCTGATGACTGGAGGGTGGATGATCAACATACCAATTTACACCCCTCTAGCCTCAGTAGTTTTTAAGATGGGGGGGCGGACAGAAAAAGTGCGGATAGAAAAAAAGTGCGGACGGACAGACAAAGCCGGCACAATAGTTTTCTTTCACAGAAAACTAAAAAATCAACAACTGAAACCGTGGAAAATTGACCTCAAAGGTGTCAATACAATTCTTCCAGTTACGAGCACCAAAAGATTTCTATCACCATTGGGCCAGCGCGCCGTACTC
Organism: Macrobrachium rosenbergii; assembly: GCF_040412425.1. Lineage (NCBI taxonomy): Eukaryota > Metazoa > Arthropoda > Malacostraca > Decapoda > Palaemonidae > Macrobrachium > Macrobrachium rosenbergii. Next base: position 55,833,702 of record NC_089749.1, on the reverse strand, counting down.
AACAGTACGTCATAACTGAGGCAAAGTTTGCAGATCACTGAACTTTCTGGTTATATACCTGCTCGTTAACCGGAGTTATTTCGGCGTGCAATGTGGGGAGTATCGGACATTGGCGGTTAATGAGCAGAGTCAAGAAGGAACGTTTGGAAAAATTCTCAGCCTCCCTTACTTTCCTATCAAAGTTTTGTTCTCTCTCTCTCTCTCTCTCTCTCTCTCTCTCTCTCTCTCTCTCTCTCTCAAGGAATATCAGGATTCTGGGGTAAGGTTCCGAGACACACGTTTGATTCTAAAAGTACGGTCGACTTACTCGATACCTAATATCCTACTTAGGTTAACGGAGGCCTGGTGGATTTCAATGGAACCCCCTCAAATCATTCTGTCACCCATTTATTGGTCTATTTATTTATTTATTCATTCATTCTTGCTCTTACGGCATTCGAGTAAATCAGTACCTACAACAAATTGGATTAAATATCGTCCTCAATGATTGTAATGTTTTTGTTTATTAATAATGCGTATATATATATATATATATATATATATATATATATATATATATATATATATATATATATATACATACATACATACATACACACATATATACATATACATATACATATATATACATATATATATATATATATATATATATATATATATATATATATATATATATATATATATAAATTGCAACCATATATTTCGGGTACCGAAACATCTGTATCCATGATCACCAGGGATATCTGTCTTTAAGGCTACATGGGTGAGCCTGCACTGTTATCACTGTGTCAGTCTCAAAAGCCATGGGTTCGATCCCAAGCCAAGGTAGATACACCATAAAACGGATTACTGTATCACAGCTTTAAGAGCACAATGCACAAATGTTAGAACGCCTCCACAAGACAGTGAAACATTTCATGAACAACAGTCGGCAACTTATCGCGCACACATCACAAACAAGTTGGATACAACTTAATGACTTTATGACAGAACTAACCAGTACTTCATACGATTATCCAGTATTGGCCAGAACTGTCTTCCACTTGCAGTTGTTGACTTGTCTTGAACATGTTTGTAATATGTATGCCATAAGTTGGAGAAATGTTCATGACATGTTTTAGTTCTCTAATTGCATTCATTGACTTGTCTTGAATATGTTTGTGATATGTATACCATAAGTTACAGACAAGTTCAGGACAAGTTTTAATTCTCCAATTGCAGTTGTTGACGCCATAAGTTTCCAACACATTAATGACACATTATAGTTCTCCACTTGCAGTCGTGGACTTGTCTTCAACATGTCTGTGATATGTATGTGATAAGTTGTTGACATGCTCATGACATGTATTAGTTATCCACTGGCAGCCATTGAAATATCTTCAACATGTTTGTGATATGATTGTAATAATTTGCCAATGTGGTCATGACATGTTACAGTTCTCCACTTGCAGTCGTTGATTTGTCTTCAACATGTTTGTGATACGTATCCCATAAATTTCTGACACGTTCATGACATGTTATAGTTCTCCGCTTGCAGTCGTTGACTTATCTTCAACATGTTTGTGATATGTATATCATAAGTTCCTGACGTGTTCATGACATGTTTTAGTTCTCCACTTGCAGTCGTTGACTTGTCTTCAACATGTCTGTGATATGTATATCATAAGTTCCCAACGTGTTCATGACGTTTTAGTTTGCCACTTGCAGTTGCTGACTTGTCTTCAAAATATTTGTGTTGTGTATATCATAAGTTCCCAATGTGTTCAAGATGTTTTAGTTCTCCACTTGCAGTTGTTGACTTATCTTCAACATGTTTTTGATATGTATATGATAAGTTCCTGACGTATTCATGACATGTTTTAGTTCTCCACTGGCAGTCATTGACTTATCTTCAACATGTCTGTGATATGTATATCATAAGTTCCCAATGTGTTCATGGCATGTTTTAGTTCGCCACTTGCAGTTGTTGACTTGTGCTCAACAAGTCTGTGATATATATACAATAAGTTGCCAACATGTTCATGACATGGTTTACTGCAGTGCGGATGAACTTTTATCAAATCCTTTTTCCATAAAGTGGCAGCTACCTATGCCGTATAAATTCCGGGAATATTTCACCACGCTTCAGCTTCAAGTATAAAATTACAGAACCTTAAAAGTAATGGGAAAAAAAAGAAAGCAAAGTAGGAGAGGAAAAACAGTGGCAGAGATTCAGCACGGGGAAAACATCGAGGAATTTCGAGGGAACACGCAGGAGACGTCCGACCTGTTTGGCAGACGCTGTTTATTAGATTTACTGTGCATCCGGAACGATATTTCCCAAGAGATTCGGAGGAGAAAGAGAGGAGATATTCTCGGAAGAGATGCTGCGAGTCTCCCGTAATAATTTTCCTTCATTACAACCGCGATATTGGTGGCAACATTTTTGCTCCCTGAAATGATTTTCGTTTTAATTTTTTCTTTTTTCAATCTTTTTGGACACGTGACGTCATTATTTTGGTCAGGATGAATATCAGGTGATTTTTTGTTCTCGTTCGTAACTGAAAACTATACAGTATATATATATATATATATATATATATATATATATATATATATATATATATATATATATATATATATATATATATATATATATATATATATATATATATATATATATATATATATATATATATATATATATATATATATATATATATATATATATATATATATATATATATATATATATATATATATATATATATTTTTTTTTTCTCGACTGTGGAAAAATATATAATTTCGTAATTAAAACTTTGGTGGGTTTTTAAGTTTTATTTCCACTTTTTCATATTACAATAATAGACTTTAAGTCATCAGATTAAAAATACGAATATTTGTTATTTATGTATTCCTAAAATATGTTTGTTAAAACGAGCGAGGCTATCTCCTTGTTACCTAAAAGGAGATGATATTTTAGCTAAACATATTTCATCATAATTACTGACCACATTCTCTCACCATTCTAAACAAGGAATTTTTTCCTCCAACTGCTTTCTTATATAAGTTTAAATTTACTCAAACTACAAGAAACTACCTGATGAATATATATATATATATATATATATATATATATATATATATATATATATATATATATATATATATATATATATATATATATATATATATATATATATATATATACTGAATTTATATACATTCATATATATATATATATTTTTTTAATATATACATAGTTCCTCGTTGGACGAATCGGTAGAGTTCTCGGCTAGCACTCTGCTAGACCCGAGTTCGAGTCTCCAGCTGACCAACGAAGAATTAGAGCAATTTATTTCCGGTGATAGAAATTCATTTCTCGGTATAATGTGGTTCAGATTCCACAATAAGCTGTAGGTCCCGTTGCTAAGTAACCAATTGGTTCTTAGCCACGTAAAATAAGTGTAATCCTTCGGGCCAGCCCTAGGAGAGCTGTTAATCAGCTCAGTGGCCTGTTCAAAGTAAGGTATACTTAACTTATCTTATATATATATATATATATATATATATATATACATACATACATATACGTATATTTACATATATATACACACATATACATATATATATGTATATATACACATATACATACATACATATATATATATACACACACATAAATCATACTTATACTTAAACATTTGGTTCTATTAACAAAAAATAAAACGTAGTCCTTTCAGAAAAGTACCTCTTAAGAATCAAAGCAAACTTCGGACGAATTTTCACAATCACAAAATCCAAACACAACAGTTATCTCAAATCCTGTGCAAACATGGCTGGTATGTTTTCCTCCGTATAACCTTGTGCTTTCAAATGCTAATGGAAATACAAATTTGCTCTCTCGAATGGACATATTTTAGAGGTAAAATTCCAAGCAACATTGCCAGCCAATATCCAGCCAGTTGTCAATATACGACCCGCTGTCAATAGGTCACCTCGGTCGTGACTAACATCTTTGTTTTTCATTTTCAAGATGGAATATGACAGAAAGAAATAAATGCAGTCGCAGAATACTTTTATGTGAAGTTGTGTTTATATATTTATATACTGTATATATATATGTGTGTATATATACATATATGTATATGTATATACATACATATATGTATGTATATTATATTTATATGTATTTGTATTTATTTAACTATATCACACATACACATATAAATCTGGTATACATATGTATATATATTCATATAGTTTTCCAAGCTGGAAGAAAAGCTTTTTGCCTCCAAGCTCATTTTCAGCAGAGAATAAGCACAAAAAAAGTAAATAAACAAATAAATGACAAAAAAAAATAGAACTGGGATTTTGATATAATTTCCGTGAGAAGAAATCTGGGCCGTTAGCCAATCAGGACACTCTTCGAACGAGGTAAACCCTTAACACCTCATCGCAATTAGAGTAAAAGGGACTCTGCAATGATAAAATAGGCTTATAACTAGACCAACTTTGCCTTTGGTTGGTTAAAAGTCACTCTTCGAAAAACTAATGTTCAAATTTACATTTTCATTTGTTTATTTATAAGTTTGTTATTTACTAAGTAATCTTGTCTTTCTGTATTTCCCATTACCTTTTGTTACTTCTTTCTTATGAACACCACATTCTTTGGAAGCTTGAATTTCAAGGCAATGGCACCTGTGGTGGGGTTGTTCCATACGAATAGGGTTCATCTTCTGAATAATAATAATAGTAGTAATAATAATAATAATAATAATAATAATAATAATAATAATAATAATAATAATAATAATAATAATAAATAAATAAATAAATACGAAATATGATTTTTCTATTCACTCAATTAATGATTTTAGTATGGAAGATCGTCATTGCTTTTTCCGGCAGTAAAATTTTCAGTAATGGCGTTAGGTTGAAAGCGAATAAAAAAAAATATTATAAACATATTGAAAATATTGTTCGATATAAAATTTTTACTGTCACAAAAACTGCAGTATAAAATAACAGCATATGAAATACAGCACATAATTCAAATGTTAGTTCACTTGTATTTATTTTAAATTCACTATTTTTTTTTAATTAGCCTGTAGCTCCAGTTTTGCAGTATGCAATTTTAAATTCGTTGGACAGTATTTGGCTCGTATGAAACAACTCTTTCGTGATGCAACTGGTAATAAACTCGTGCACGCGGCAATTAAGCATCTCACGTAAAGCAGTATAAAAACACTAATTTTAAATCTATACTCGAACACACACAGACACACACACACACACATGACAGAAACTTTACATAGCATTAAATGTGTTCATGGATGCATATAAACATTAAAAAACAAACTAAAGTATAAAATGCGACAAGTTTCTTCGGCGCAATCGATTTTCTGTACAGCCGTAACAGTGAATAATCAAGGCCATCGAAAATAGATCTATCTTTCGGTGGTCTCGGCCCATGAAACTTTAACAACGGCCCGGTGGCGGCATATCCTATATCGTTGCCAGAAGCACGACTATGGCTAACTTTAACCTTAAATAAAATAAAAACTACTGAAGCTAGAGGGCTGCAATTTGGGGTGTTTGATGATTGGAGAGTAGATAATCAACATAACAATTTGCAGCCCTCTAGCCTCAGTAGTTTTTAAGATCTGAGGGCGGGCAGAAAAAGTGCGGAGAGAATAAAGTGCGGACGGACAGACAAAGCCGGCTCAATAGTTTTCTTTTACAGAAAACTAAAAGCAGGTCATCAGCAAGAGACTGACCTGGACTAGGAAATGGGGCGTTTGTTATACGGGGCTACAGAGAAGGATGATCTAAAAAAATAAAATATTTTTACTCGTGGAGGGGGTGGAAGGGGAAGGGAGAGGTGGAACAGCAACGACTGATAAATGTAGGAACACAGATGGAGAATTAGGAAAGATAACGTAAAAGAGAAGAGAAGTTAGCTGAAAATTTAGAAACTTTGGCCTTCACCGCTATGCAATAGCTGGAACCAAGTACCTATTGAGTGGTCTTTAAATTTTTCCTTCTATAAAGTGACTTAATATCATTGGCGCCTACGAGCGCGTAGTTTACATTTGCTCTCTCTCTCTATCTATGTATATATATATATATATATATATATATATATATATATATATATATATATATATATATATATATACTCTTCTCTCTCTATATATATATATATATGTATATATATATATATATATATATATATATATATATATATATATATATATATATATATATATATATATATATATATATATATATATATATATATATATATATATATATATATATATATATATATATATATATATATATATATATATATATATATATATATATATATATATATATATATATATATATATATATATATATATATCGAAAGTCTGCAAAAAATAAAAATAAAAAATCCCGGGGAGAACAATTCACCGTAATGCTGTCACTTGCCTTTCGCAAGAGAAAGTCACGAGGACTTTCCCTTTCGAAAGTGCTCGCTTTCATTGCCCTTTGGGGAGGAAACGCAGAGGATGGAAATGAACATTTGTCAGGATTATTTTCGGCGAGACGGTTGTTTGGGTATTTCAGGGGTACGAAAATTCCGGGGCCATTCGTCAAGGCGAGTAATCAATGGAGAAGGACTGGAACGGAGATCTGAGTGAGGATGAATTAAAACTAGTAAAAAATGCGCCGAAGTGTCTTCGGCGCAATCGAGTTTTCTGTACATCGTGTAATCAAGGCCACCGAAATGGCTCTGTCTCTCGGTGGTCTCGGTATAATGCCGTATGAGCTGCGGCCCATGAAGCTTTAACCACGGCCCGGTGGTGGCCTGACCTATATAGTTGCCAGACGCACGATTATGGCTAAATTTAACCTTAAATAAGATAAAAACTACTGAGGCTAGAGAGCTGTAATTTGGTATGTTTGATGAACGGATGGTGGATGATCAACATACCAATTTGCAGCCCTCTAGCCTCGGTAGTTTTTAAGATCAGAGGGCGGACAGAAAAAGTGCGGACAGAAATAGGTGCGGACGGACAGACAAAGCCGGCACAATAGTTTTTTTAATAGAAAACTAAAAATGATTAAGGGAAATGAATACACAAGAGTCCCTTTGCACCAAAAAGGAAATTAGATTATTTCTTTTACAGTAGATCTTATAAATTTACGGTTGGAAAAGAATTCATAAGTGTTTGGCTTGTCAACTGGGATCTGTTCTATAGAGACAAAGAGGAATTCAAAGTATAACGTACAAAAGTATATGAAATTGAAAGTATAAAAAGTTTATGGTCCATTGTGAAGCAGGCTCGTAAGATATTCATAAACATTTTCTCTTTGCACCAAAAAGAAATTAGATTATTCCTTTTAGATCTTATAAATTTACGGGTGAAAAAGTTCATAAGTGTTTGGCATAACAACTGCAATCTGTTGCATGCAGTAGAAGAATAATTCTAATAAAAAGTGAAATAAGTATATGAAGTAAGTAGTATAAAATGTTTATGATCCGAGATAATTATAAACATTTTCTCTTTGCACACCAAAAGGAAAGTGGAGAATTTGTCTTAATTATTATAAAATTTCGACTGAAAAAAATTCATAAATGCTGAAAATCAACTGCAATCTGTAGCACGAAGTTAAAGAGCAATTCAAAGTATGAAGTATAACGAATACATGAAGTTGAAAGTACAAAAAGCTTATGGTCCACCGTGAAGAACGCTTGTGAGATCATGATAAACATTTCGATATTACTATTTTACCTTATTTTTTCATAGATCTCTATAAAGTTACATTTTACATGAACTGAGTTTCTTGCCCATACATCCTCCTCCGTCATTTCTCTTTGCCCTCTGGCGTGATTAAGATAATGGAAGGAAATGTAAGTAAGTCATTCTTAATCTTTACCGATCAATAAGATAGCTAACGATTTTAGTTTTCTGTAAAATAAAATAAAACTTTGTCTGTCCGTCCGCACTTTACTCAGTCTGCACTTTTTTCTGTCCGCCCTCAGATCTTACATACTACTGAGGCTAGAGGGCTGCAAATTGGTATGTTGATCATTATTATGTAAAACTTATAGACAGCAAGGATTTTTCCATCTTAGGCCAAGTGCAGAAAAACAACGACTTAACCATCCTAGAGTCTATAATTATCAAAAAGACTGTACCGTCGTTAAATGCTCAATCATCTTCAGTAAAATTGTTTATAGCCTACTTTGGGCAACTGGTTTTCCTCACTCTGTTTTTATTTATTTATGTTAGTCTTGCTCTTTCTTTCATATAGGTAGGTTGTTTTAAGATTTTAGTGAACTCCTTTTAATTATAACTGGTTTCTCTTGGAATGTTTTAAATGTTTTTACTTCATAAAGAGCTGTTGCCATTGCATATCTCCATAAATTAATTTTAGTTATTAATGTTCGCAAATTATATTTTATAGCCTTGAAAATGCGACACGGAATTCGTCGTGAAACGTCGGCATTGAAAATAAACTGTTAAAGGATGAGTTTGCCTCTCCCTATTACTTCCTTCGTGATGTATACTTCGAGCCTCAGCTCCGGCCTTTATGTGTGTGTGTGTGTATGTGTGTATGTATATATATATATCTATATATATATATATATATATATATATATACATATATATATACATACATATATATATATATATATATATATATATATATATATATATATATATATATATATATACAGAATAAGTTACATTTATTTTCCCCACCTTCACAAGAACCAGCAGTATTCTCCTACCATTATTTCCTCTATTTAATGGCATTTGGCATTATCGTCGAGCTCGTGTAGTGAAATATGATCCTTGAGGCATTTAAACCTGTTGATGTAAAGGTTCTCATCTAAAAGCAAAGTACTGAGAATACCAGTGCTGTATTTCGAGAGGTTACGTAAACCCCTCTCCAGCCGTCACTGACTCGCGTGGATACTTGTATTTTGTCAAGCTTCATTTGAAACGAAATGTGACGCCGCGAAACTCATTTCACGAGGGAAGGGTTCTTAAATATCGCGACAAAGGGGAAAGTAAATTGCTTTTCCTTGAATTCTGATGAAGCCATTCAGGCTGCCTGTGATGTACTGCTGTTGCTTCAAGTAATGCCTTCGTTTCGTTTCTTTTCTTTTCAAGAAAATATGTTATCTTTTTTTGTATTTTCATCCAAGGATCTGCTTGTGCAACATTTGGCATAGGTCAGGATTTGTCGGACGTGAGTCAATCAGATTGCTGTTTTCATAAACCTTTCGGTGGTTTGGTGTACTGCCTTGGCAGAAAATGGCTGCAGATTATCATGATGAATTATGCTGCACATGCATAAATGTATATATAATACAGTTATGCATATGCAGTAAAATTCATCATGGTAATCTACAGCCATTTTCTGCCAAGGCAGGACATCAAACTATCGAACGGTTTATGAAAACAGCAGTCTGATTTACTCACATCCGACAAATCCTGACCTATGCCAATTCTTGCACAAGCAGAATCTTGAATGAAAAATATAAAAAGAGATAACATATTTTCTTTAAAAGAAAAGAAATGAAACGAAGGCATTACTTGAAGTAGCAGCAATACATCACACGCAGTCTGAATGGCTTAAGCAGAATCCAAGAAAAAGCAATTTACTTTTCCCTTCGCCGCGATATTTAAGAACCCTTCCCTCGTGAAATGAGTTTCGCGGCGTCGCATTTCGTTTCAAATGAAGTCTGACAAAATACAAGTATCAACGCGAGTCAGTGACGGCTGAAGAGGGGTTTACGTAACCTCTCGAAATACGACACAGGTATTCTCATTACATTATTTCTAGATGAAAACCTTTATATAAACAGGTTTTAAAAAAGGCCTCAAGGATCATATTTCAGTACACGAGCTCGATGACAACGCCACTAAAGTGAGGAAATAAAGGTAAGAGAATACTGCCGGTTCTTGTCAAGGTGGGGGGAAAAAATAAATGTAACTTATTCTGTATAAAAAGAATGAATCCGGTAAAGTTTCTGATGAAGAAATTCGACGACACAAAAGGTATCTTGTGACTTCCATATCGTCTTAGTTTAAAAAAAGGGGGCCTTCATCCTTGCGAAGATCTTTGATGCTCTCTCTCTCTCTCTCTCAATATATATATATATATATATATATATATATATATATATATATATATATATATATATATATATATACATACATACATACATACATACATACATATATATTTATAATTATATATATTTAAACATAAGTATACAGTATATATGTGTAAAAATTTCAAGAAAATTATTACAATACTCCCCCATGCAGATGGAACTGAATGAGAAAATAAATGATTAGGAGTAAATTAACTTTAGATACTGTAAAAAACATTTAAACGACATATTCTTTGTGTTAAAAGGACAAGCATCGGATACACTGTACATGCAAGTATATGATAATTAACACACAATTACCACGTAATGAATGCTTTTGAGTCAGCAGTAATCGAACTGATAGAATGTATATATATATATATATATATATATATATATGTGTGTGTGTGTGTGTGTATATACCTGTATATATATAATATATATATATATATATATATATATATATATATATATATATATATATATATATATATATTCAGTTCACCAGTCCATTCTCTACCCAAGTTGCGAGTAGGCAGCCATTACAGGCGCCTGGTTCCCCATACCATCCGTGTATCCAGTGGTTGGTTAGAGTCCGTCGGTCTACACCAGACCTCTTACTTCCTTTCAAAAATCACCACACTGACGGCAAGGACGTATGCTGGCATGAGCTGGCCTAATCCAACCATCCAGCCGAGGATCCTTTACTTTATTTTCCTTCCACCTTTCTAGATTTTCCTATGGGCCACCAGTCCGCTCATCTGTACCAGAATTTAGCGCTTGCTGGAGGGGCAAGAAAAAGGTGTAGGGCTAACAACCTCATCCCCAAAGGCTTGGTGAGATATGGGAAGCTGTAACTTCGTGGAGCCATCAGTTTTATATCTATCTATCTAGCTATATATATACACATATAGATATACAAATATATAGATAAATAGATAGATACATAGATAAAACTGTTGCCTCCATGAAGTTACAGCAGACTCTATACACGAGCACACACGCACGTATGCACGTACGCATGCACACAAAGACACACACACACACATATATATATAAAAAATATATATATACATACATACATGCATACATACATACATACATACATACATACATACATACACACACACACACACATATATATATATATATATATATATATATATATATATATATATATATATATATATATATATATATATATATATATATGAGTCTGTGTGCATGCGTACGTGCATACGTGTGTGTGTGTGTGTGTGTTTGTGTGCATGTGTGTGTGCAGCGCGTTTGCACACCCGAGTAGGTGTTGAATACCCAGACTCCTTAAAATTCGGCCGATCACATTATTCCCGAAACTGAGCATTCGGTTCCGTTTTTCATTTCTCCCTGAGGAGCAGTATGTAGATGTGGTTAATTCCTCCAGCATGACGGGAGTAATTCAAGAGAACAGCGTGGAAGGGCATTTGGAATACGCATTAAGGGGACGCCAGAATTAATGGGAATAGCCACTTAATCTTCAGGGGAACGCATCCAAGGGAACACATCACTTTGAACACATCAGTAGGAACACATCCAACAAGAGGTCTACCGTGCGTAGGAGATAAATGACTGTCATTCATTACCGATTGTGATGGACTCTGGTGTCATACTCTAAGCTCTTGCTATCTATCTATTTATATATTTATTCATCTATCTATCTGTCTATCTGTTTATCTATCTATTTATCTATCTATCTATCTATCTATCTATCATCTAAACAAGGGGTACACAATCCGTAGGAGATGGCTGTCATTTATTAAGGATTTGATGGACTCTTGTGTCATACTCTAATCTCTTTCTATCTATCTATCTATCTAGCTATGTATGCGCAGTATGTATGTACGTATGTGTGTATGCATGTATGTATATATGTATGTATGTATGTATGTATATATGTATGTATGTATCTATCACATAAACAAGAGGTCTACAATTCGTAGGAGATGACTATCATTCATTACGGATTTGACGGACTCATACTGTAATCTCTTTCTATCTATCTGTCTATCCATCGCTCTACTCTATCTATTCATCCATTCATCTATCTATCTATCTATCTATTCTCTAACATATCCATCATGTAAACAATAAACTAGTTTTCTAAACTTCCAAAGAAGCTGACACGAAGCCTACTCGCTTGCAACTCGCTCTCTGTCTGTCTCCCTGACAATAAAATTACACCCGGGATCTAATTAATAGAAGACAATTTTATTATTTATTAATACGATAACGCTACCTGAGCCAGGCTTCAGTAATTAAATATCTCTGATAAATATTTGAACGGCTTATTTACCTTGATCAGGTTTCCGTGTCCTTGATATGAAACGCAGGTGAGTTTTGCAATAAGTAAAAATAGCTCTTATCACTAAGGGCAATTATTTTCTGAAATTCCCAGTGTTTATTTTGATA
>NC_089749.1:55746107-55811107 GCF_040412425.1 Macrobrachium rosenbergii | reverse complement strand
GGTTCCTGAATGTGTGTGTATATGTATATGTATATATATATATATATGTATATCTACATATTATATATATACAGCTTGTTTGTGTATGTATGTATTATGTATGTATGTATGTATGTATATAATATTATATATATATACACACACACACACACATATATATATATATATATATATATATATATATATATATATATATATATATATATATATATAAAAAGCATAAACTAAAACTGCAATACAATACCGGCTTCAGAAAATGAAACCTGTTTATCCCGCAAGTGGGAGAAGAATCCTTTGCGATAAATAGAAAAACAATAAATCTTTTTGAAATATCACCCTCTCTCTCTCTCTCTCTCTCTCTCTCTCTCTCTCTCTCTCTCTCTCTCTCTCTAGTGTCCACTAGCAGTTCGCAAATCCTTAAATCACAGTGATTTACTGCTCTCGCTTTTCGCATAGGAGAATTTTTGGCATTCCTTCGAGAAAGCAATAAAGACAGGCGTGAAGGAGATAAGGAGACATATTTTTGACGATGAAACAAAAAAAAAAAACTCACTGTCGGCTAAATATTCAATTAAGGAGGTTTAGCCATGTTTCACATTATTATTATTATTATTATTATTATTATTATTATTATTATTATTAAAAGAAGTCCTGTTAAATGGGATGGCTGCATTATTAGAGTTGGTTTTATACTGAGTGTTCTCAAATGAAAACTGAGAAGACTCAATATGAAATTAACCCAAGAGATGCAGGTATCCTATTTACCAAGACAAATTATTATTATTATTATCATTATTATTATTATTATTAGACAAACTGAATGCAGCTGATGCAGCTACTACATGTTTAAAAGAGGATCTACTACCTATATATTATTATTATTATTATTATTAGTTAAAATCTACAGATAATACTACCATAAAAACAGATTAAAAGAACACCAAATAAAAGATAGATAAGGGCAGGTAAACTAACAAACAAATGAAATGTGTTTTTGTATACATAGTAGAATAACAGATGAAATACAGGTGTGTAGGTGTATATATGTATACTGTATATATAATGTTTTTATAGGTAAAGGCAGCTAAACAAACAGAGATATATACAAAGTGTTTTTGTATAATCAACAAGAGATTGGGTAATCTAAGGGAATTTAATTTGGACTTTTCTGGTAACTGGCACTGGAATTCCCTTAAGTTCTAAGAAACGACAGAGCTGAATGGCGCAATAAGTGTAAGGGTTCAACACGTTACTGATGAATCTTCTTGTCCTTATAAAGTGGCTACTACTGTGCTATTTTTCTGCACGTGGGGTTCTTCTTAGATCCAGAAGTTGGTAGTGATGTTCGTTTTTTTTTATGTAAAGCCAACTGTAGTTATGCCGATGGCTGTAGATATAGATATATACATACATACATACAAACACACAATATATATATATATATATATATATATTTATATATATATATATATATATATATATATATATATATATATATATATATATATATATATATATATATATATATATATATATATATTACCTTCATTGAAACTGGATGATATCTAGTGGAGATATTTATTAAGAAAAAGTTACAAGCTTTCCAGGACTAACTGTCCTCAATGTCAAGTATCCGTTGAATGACCGGACACGTAGTCCAGCTGTATTTATATTGTTTTGGGGGAGTGGATTGAAGTCCTTATTCCTGTTTTCACCCTTCTTCTTCTGCTGTGTGGCCCCACCCTCGTGACCTTGACCTTTCTCTGCCGGCCGCTCCTTCCAAGTGTTCATTTTCCACGTGGTTTCTTGTGTTTATGAGTTTCTTTTCTATTCTGGAGTATACAATTTTTCTTGGTAGGCTGTCTTCAAATCCGTTTCCAGTGTTGCCTGCCACTGCATTGTTAGCGTATGTTATGAAGGCATCCTCTATAATCAGTCTGGCCGTTTTGTTTGTGTTCCTGTACAAAAAAACTCAAATTTTCCTAACCTATTTTGTGGTCTTTTTCCCAACAGTGCTTGGCGACTGCCGACGTCTGATTATAGTGCCTTATTTTTTGTACATGTTGTTTGCTTCGTCCTTTTAATGATTTGCCGCTTTCGCCGAAGTTCGCTCTTCACAGTCTAGACAGTCTTACCTCTTCCCCCTCTACCAACTTTTTGTTCCTAACTATTTTATTCCCAACGATGTTTTTGTAACTGCCTGGAAGGAGCAGCCGGCAGGGAAAGGCCAAGGTCACGAGGGCGGGCCCACACAGGAGAAGAAGGGTAATAACAGGAATAAAGACTTTAATCCACTCTCCCACACTGATATAAATACAGCTGGATTACCTGTCCGGTCATTCCACGGATACTTGATAATGGGGACTGTTGGTCCTGGAAAGCTTGCAACGTTTTTTTAAATAAAAATCTCCGCTAGATACCATCCAGTTTCAATGAGGTTCTGTTAGTAATTGTATTTATGCACAGAACGATTGTGTAAGTGATAAAGTTAATATATATATATATATATATATATATATATATATATATATATATATATATATATATATATATATATATATATGTTGATGGACAGATAGACAGCTTGATAGATAGATAGGTAGACATAGATATATAGACACATACATACATACATATATATATATATATATATATATATATATATATATATATATATATATATATATATATATATATATGTGTATGTGTGTGTGTGTGTGTGTGTGTGTGTGTGTGTGTAAAATGAATGATAAATCACGTAACTCAAGGGAACAAAGTTTCAAAGAGCATAATTAATGACCAGCAAGACAAACAGATCCTATATGATTCAACCACTGAGTACTGACGTCATCGTATGAACCAGAATACCAATGTTTACAAGTCCCGCCTCGCTCGACGTTTCTATAAAGACGGGGAAGGGAAATTCTTGACACGATATAACGATAGAATAAACATCGTTATCACTTGACAGCGAGGCTCAAGGAAAAAGTTCTTGGAGAGGGAAAGGCTGTAGATTGCTTTGAAGATCCAACGGAGGGGTGGGGGACGGGGGAGGGGGAATTAAAACTGTAAATATATAATAGAGATATTTGGAAAGAATCTGAGACTACCAGATGACGTACCTTTTATCTAACGAAAGACCACAGCCGTATAGTGTGTATATACATACATATATATATATATATATATATATATATATATATATATATATATATATATATATATATATATATTTTATGTATATATAATATATATAATATATAGATAGTTAGTTATATATATCATATATATATATATATATAAATACATAGGTAACTAGATAGTTAGTTAGATCAATATATATATATATATATATATATACACACAATATATAGATAACTAGATAGTTATATTAGATCATATATATATATATATATATACACACACACAACAGATAAATAGATAGTTAGTTAAACGAAATTGGCTAAAACGTTCAGTGTAACTGCAGTCAGTAACCGTACAGGACGCAAGCAGCAACGCTGCAGCAGAGATAACCACAAATCCCGAACCTGCAAAGCCACAAATCCCGAGCAAGCACAAGCACCAGCACAAGCAACTAACGTTACGGCCCAGATAATCGCAACCCATCTTCCATTGATCGCGTACACTGAACACACGAAAGAAAAACTTGAGACGCGCGTAGTAGTTATCTCTCTGAAGCCTCGCAACAAAGCATCACACGCTCTCTCTCTCTCTCTCTCTCTCTCTCTCTCTCTCTCTCTCTCTCTCTCTCTCTTTCTCTCTCGCGAGCGAAAAAGACAAAGAGGAGAAAAAAAACGATAAATCTCCTTTGATGTTTGAGGTCTTTAGACTTGCATGCACCGTTAAAGCTGACGGGGAAGGCGGGATTCCGTCGCCTTCCCTCTACCTCTGAGGATAAACCTCACAGGGAGAATGTATAGAACTTCGTTTTGATATGGATACGCATAACAATAAAATCAGAGAGAGAGAGAGAGAGAGAGAGAGAGAGAGAGAGAGAGAGAGAGAGAGAGAGAGAGAGAGAGAGAGAGAGAGAATTATGCGTAAAGTTTGTGCACCATATTTTCCAGTTAAGGTGAGAGGAATATTTTCTCAGCTTGTACACTTTATCTTGATTATGTAAACTATATGCGGACGGATACCATTAGTCTTTAATGGAGTTTTCGGGTATTATTTATCAATCCCTATGGATACATGCATAAAAACATTTACATTTATATATTTCTATTTCTATATATATGTATACAATGTATATTCATGGTGTATGTATGTCTGTATGTATTATATATATACACATGGATGTATATATACATATACATATGTACATAAATATATTTATATATATGTACATAAATTTATACATATATATGTATATATATACATACATATATACATAGATATATATATATATATATATATATATATATATATATATATTTATGTATATACACATGGATATATAATATATATTTATAAAATATATATATATATTTTATATATATATATATATATTTATGTATATACACATGGATATATAATATATATTTATAAAATATATAATATTTTATATTATATATATATATATATATATATATATATATATATATATATTATATATATATATATATACATATATATATATATATATATACATATACATATACATATATATATATATATATATATATATATATATATATATATATATATATATATATATATATATATATATATGAGGACGTACTTTCTCCGTTATCGCATTCATTAAGAATCTAAATACTTTCCGCTTCAACTATTTCCTGATGAAAGTTTCCCCAACCTTTCGTTTTCACTTTCCCTCCTTCGGTGTCTGACGTCGAGGGGAAAATGCGAAAACTCCAGTGGTTGATAACAGAGACGGAAATATACTGAGGAGAGAAAAAAACATTGGAATTACTGTTGTCAGGTGTATGGCGGAAATAAATGAAGATAATGACAATATGTACGAGAGGTCTCCACTTCGTTTTCCAGACATACTCAGACAGAGAGAGAGAGAGAGAGAGAGAGAGAGAGAGAGAGAGAGAGAGAGAGTAAATGATGAACATCTGTTTTCCAGACATACTCTTTACCTTGAGAGAGAGAGAGAGAGAGAGAGAGAGAGAGAGAGAGAGAGAGAGAGAGAGAGAAATGAGATCTGTTTTCCAGACATAATCTTTATCTTGAGAGAGAGAGAGAGAAAGAGAGAGAGAGAGTACATCTGATGACACATCTGTTTTCCAGATGATGGACATCTGTTTTCCAGACATACTCTTTTCTTTGAGAGAGAGAGAGAGAGAGAGAGAGAGAGAGAGAGAGAGAGAGAGAGAGATTATGGATATCTTTGTTTTCCAGACATACCCTCTACCTTGAGAGAGAGAGAGTAGATGATGGACATCTGTTTTCCAGACATACTCTTTTCTTTGAGAGAGAGAGAGAGAGAGAGAGAGTAGATGATGGACATCTGTTTTCCAGACATTATGGATATCTTTGTTTTTGAGAGACATACCCTCTAGAGAGAGAGAGAGAGTAGATGATGGACATCTGTTTTCCAGACATACTCTTTTCTTTGAGAGAGAGAGAGAGAGAGAGAGAGAGAGAGAGAGAGAGAGAGAGAGAGAGTAGATCATGTACATCTTTGTTTTCCAGACATACTCTCTACCTTGAGAGAGAGAGAGAGAGAGAGAGAGAGAGAGAGAGAGAGAGAGAGAGAGAGAGAGAGAGAGTAGATGACGGACATCTTTGCTTTCCAGACATACTCTGAGAGAGAGAGAGAGAGAGAGAGAGAGAGAGAGAGAGAGAGAGAGAGAGAGAGAGAGAGAGAGAGAGAGAGAGATTAGATGATGGACATCTTTGCTTTCCAGACATACTCAGAGAGAGAGAGAGAGAGAGAGAGAGAGAGAGAGAGAGAGAGAGAGAGAGAGAGTACATGATGGCCATCTTTGTTTACCAGACATACTTTTACCCTTGTTTATTCTGTTGCTAATGATTGTTCTATTTGTTTTGTGACAGATATAGCTTGCTTTTTATCACCATTCTTTTCCTGCCACTTTGGAGAGAGAGAGAGAGAGAGAGAGAGAGAGAGAGAGAGAGAGAAATTCATTCGATTCAAAGCTCCTTTGAAATAACGCATTATTGTTATAATAATATCAGCATAACAATGCACCATGGAGTAAATTATTGCTATCATATTGCTCAATTATTATCAATGTTATCATATTTATTGCTTTATTACTTTTATTGCTCTAATATTGTTTGATTTTCAGTTGCAATAATCGCGTTTTGAATATATGGTCTTTTATCCTCACTGTAATAACAAATGCTAATAATATATATTGATAAATTCACCTACATTGTTATTTTCGCTATTATATAAACTTTATTCTTTTGGATATGCAAATTCATCATTTTATTTTGTGTATTTAATTTCAATGAGTAACATGACTCATCAGTTGCCTGGGTCGAGTCTAGAGGTCCACACTAGACATATTCCCCTGCTGAGGGTTGACTGATTGATTTATGGTTACTAAAACTGGCGTCACAACATCTAGGTAATAGAATCAAACAGGAAAAAAATTTTTTAAAAACACTATCAAGATTTGTTTACCAGTTCTTGAGCTAAAAACTCACTGGAAACCGCTGGAGCTACTGATATACTCTTGCTCTATATAATAAAAGACAAACGTTGCCGCCGCTGGAGCGGCTAAGCAGCAAAGAAAAGAGCCGGAAGCAAAGACTTGGCTGGATTTTCTTATCGGAGAGAAGAATCCCTTTGCCTGTGCAAACAGATAGTTGGGGGCAACTCTGAAATAACAATGAAAAGAAGCTTGTTCCTCTACAAATCGCTCGGGGATTTCGCTTGTTATTTAACTGGGATGTGGGACGAGAGAGAGAGAGAGAGAGAGAGAGAGAGAGAGAGAGAGAGAGAGAGAGAGAGAGAGAGAGAGAGAGAGAGAGAGAGAGAGAGAGAGAAAACTGAAATATCTTGTGTCTGGAAAGGAGGCAGAAACAAGTTAGTTCAATTTCCTTAATCTCTCCCCCTCTCTCTCTCTCTCCCCAATAAATAAAACAAACCTAAATTTTAATATTATGAAATACCCACATATTTCATGAATTCATAAATAAAAAATGCTGTTATATGATGTAGAGTAAATGTATTATGTCTATATTTGATGTACATTAGAGCTAATGAACAAAAATAATTCAGCGTAATAAAGCGCGAATGGCCACTGGTATTATTGGACTTTTTGTTTTTATTCTAGGCAATAAAAATGGCCACTGGTATTATCCGAAAAATTTTTATATTATATATATATATTATATTATATAAATATTATATACTATATATATAAATATACTTCATATAATGTAGGAATGCTCTATAATCTCTCTTTATTTCTCTCTCTCTATATATAGGACACACAACTCTCACACACTCTCACACCTTATACACACACACACACACACACACATATATATATATATATATATATATATATATATATATATATATATATATATACATATATATATATATATATATATACAGTATATCTAGGAGTGTTCTGTCACTCTCTCTTAATACCTCTCTTTCTCTCCCCTCCTTTCTGTCTCTATAAAAAAACACACACACACACATATATATATATATATATATATATATATATATATATATATATATATATATATATATATATATATATATATATATATATATATTCCTCTCTCTCTCTCTCTCTCTCTTCTCTCTCTCTCTCTCTCTCTCTCTCTCTCTCCCTCCCATAGAAATGTGAAGCCGTACATCGCAGGGAATCCTCAACCAGCCCCATTTGGCCACTAAGCCTCACCTCAGATCTCGAGATGCAGATGAATCATCGATGAAGCTTCGGATCCAGAGCAACGTTTGAATGATCCCTCCCGAGGGACTGAAATGAGTTAGTTCAACGTTTCCAAACGATGCTTCCTGTATTCGAAATTCACCCTGTATTTCAATCATTTACTAATGGCTTCATCTGTTCATTCATTATCTTATCACTGAGAATGATCTCATATGGTGTTTATTGGCAAGAAGTTGCAGGAGATTGTATTCATTATCTTAACAGCCACACACCCACACTGTGACAAATTGATCTAACAAATAAACAGATGAAAATATTGATAAGTTAGTAAAATACAAGATTGTTGTAGGTTTGAAGAACACTTGAGGTTCAGGGAAAAAATTCCCGAGAACGAGCAATCCAAGACGGACTGATTGCCGCCATTACATTTATAGTTGTATTATATTAATACATATGAACATATAGATATACATATATATATATATATATATATATATATATATATATATATAATTTATATATAATATAAATGTGTCTCTCTCTCTCTCTCTCTCTCTCTCTCTCTCTCTCTCTCTCTATATATATATATATATATATATATATATATATATATATATATATATATATATATATATATATATATATATATATGTGTGTGTGTGTGTGTATGAGTGTTTTGTGTCTGTCAAATATGTAACGCAAGGAATTAAAACAATACAACAAGATTGCAATGAACTCGATACAGGCTAACACACACACACACACACATAATATTCAGTTGAACTGTAGAATAGAATCTTATAAACGAAATGAAGACATTCCTGGTAATGATGATAAAATTAAAGAGAGAGAAAATACTTATGATGTGACAAGCCAAAAAAAAAAAGCCACGAAAAGAGAAAAACAAAAGAAACAGAGACTGAAGCAATAAATCCATCTTAAGTAAATAAAACAGACAAAAATAAAAGAGAGCAATGAAGGCCATTAACCCATAAAGATTTATTGGGGTGGATTTTTGTGTCGTTAGAACTAGATGTATCAAGACCTGTGGGTATTTTTCAATCAGCTGCACAGCAAAAGAGAGCTGTGCAACATCTTCCTTTGAACACTCGTTCAATGTTGCAAGTGGAAGGGATTCTGGAACTCATCGACTTTACAAAAAAGAAAAATGATTTAATACAAAATGGTTCTTACTGCTATAACAAACTTATGTCTTCGTTTTTTATTCCATAAAAATGATCGTTTCAATATTCCTTTTTATTATAATTAGCACATTATCTCATATTCTCTTTCATATTCTTTATTTCACTCGAATAATTTCTTTTTGTCTCTGTACTCAACCATTTCTCGCACCCCCTATAGCTCAGAGCACTGCTGTAGCAATAATAATAATAATAATAATAATAATAATAATAATAATAATAATAATAATAATAATAATAATAATAATAATAATAATAAATATGATCATTATTTATCTTACTTTTATTTTTTGCAGAAAAAATAACTTGCGTATATAAAAATATATTTTGCTTTAATTATTCATAGGCATCCTCGCACCCGTTAGGAACCCTTGGTTAAGAACCACTGTCTCAGACAGCAGAGACATTCGTGGTCCGTACGACAGAAATAACACTGATAAATTACAATTACACCTCAGGTGAAATACTTCAGTATCCGAACGCTCCCCCGAATTCCTCCTTTGTTGTATCGTCAGCGATACAATCCATTAAACCGGACGCGCAACAATTATGAAATATATTTCAATGCAACTCTCGAACATTTTCAACACTGGAATGTAAAGGCTTCCCTCCGATAAAATTGGACCGCTATCATAAATTGCTCCCTATCAGAGGAAATTCATACATTTTGCCATATTGTGAGATAGTGTAGGAGACAATTTATGAGGGATTCATTCTCTCACAGAGTCTTTTCTTCCTCTTTTTTTTTCAGGGAAGGTTTTTGCTGACACAACGCTAGTCGTTATTAGCCACAGCATATATGTTTCGGGAACTTGCTTGGGGCTTACGTGCACGTATCTATATTTGTCTGTCTAACTGTCTATATACATTTCTTTTAATCCATCTACAGATATACATACATATATATATATATATATATATATATATATATATATATATATATATATATATATATATATATATATATATATATATATATATATATATATGTATATAAATGTATATAAATATATACATATATGCATACATACATACTTACATACACACAGACACACACATGTATATATATATATAAAAAAATTTTATTTAATTTTTATTTAAACAAAAATAAAATTATTGTAAGCGTTTTTTTTTTTTTTTAGAAAATTTAAGGCAACGGTGTAATATCAAAATTTTACACTGACAAATACAATTAAAACTTGAATTTCATTAAAAGTGGTTAAAGATTCAACACTCCCAACGCCGCCCCCCCCCCAACCAAAAAATTGAAAACAATATCAGAATAGCACCAACCAGGATGTAAAAAAAAACAACAAAATAAAAGAAAAAAATCGCACAAACTGGTCGGGTGGAAAAAGAGTGAACTGACGACGACATTTATTTGGTGCAGAAACGCCTGCAAGATTCAGAGTTTACGAGAGAGAGAGAGAGAGAGAGAGAGAGAGAGAGAGAGAGAGAGAGAGAGAGAGAGAGAGAGAGAGAGAGAGAGAGAGAGAGAGAGTTGTTCTTCTTTCAGGAATTTCATTTTCATGATTAATTTTAACTGATGTGGGCAGAAAAGTTTAAACGATATAAGACTTGAAAGAGAGAGAGAGAGAGAGAGAGAGAGAGAGAGAGAGAGAGAGAGAGAGAGAGAGAGAGAGAGAGAGAGAGAGAGAGAGAGAGAGGTGATTTTTCCTTCAGGAAATTCATTTCCATGACTGATTTTAATTCACGCGAAGCCGAAAGGTTCCGACGATTTAATACTTACCAGAGAGAGAGAGAGAGAGAGAGAGAGAGAGAGAGAGAGAGAGAGAGAGAGAGAGAGAGAGAGAGAGGAGGTTTTTTTTTAAGAATTTTCTTCCTGATTAATTTTCATTCACATGGGCAGAAAAGTTTAAACGATATAAAACATGAGAGAGAGAGAGAGAGAGAGAGAGAGAGAGAGAGAGAGAGAGAGAGAGAGAGAGAGAGAGAGAGAGAGAGATTTTTTCAGGAAATCCATTTTCATGAATTCTAATATATTCGAGCTAAAAGGTTTAAGAAATATAAATCCTACGAGAGAGAGAGAGAGAGAGAGAGAGAGAGAGAGAGAGAGAGAGAGAGAGAGAGAGAGAGAGAGAGAGAGAGAGAGCTGTTTCTTCTGTCAGGAATTTCATTTTCATGATTAATCTTAACTGATGAGGTGTTAAGGGGGTGAAAAATTTGATATATAAAACATACGAGAGAGAGAGAGAGAGAGAGAGAGAGAGAGAGAGAGAGAGAGAGAGAGAGAGAGAGAGAGAGAGAGCCCAGTAATTCCTTCAAACTCAAATACTCATTTCGAACGAGCCTTCATCAGTTCAGGGGCTGAAGACCTCGATATTTTGGGGGCACTGTATTCCACCAGGATTAAACACTCATTAGCGAGAAATGTGGCAACACACCACTCCTGTATTTTTGTATTTCTGTACCTAGAGGTATGAACGCCAGTAGGAAGCCTTCTATTTTCGTTTTGTTTATTGCTGTATGATTGTATTTTTTTATATATTTCTGTTTTCCTACTTTTTTATCGTATTTTATCGTATTTTTCACACTTTTCATTTCAGTTCAAAGGATTGGATCTCGTAATTTTATGCGATGTGGAAATAGTGTTGCTCGTTCGTGATTTGTTAACTGCAGGGTGATAACGAGTTACTTTGGTACTTGAAACAAACAATTATAGATGTATAATGAAGCTTTTTATTTTGGTTTCATTAATATATATATACATACATACATACCTTAAAGACACACACACACACACACACACACACACATTATATCCGGTCAGATAGGGTCATAACTTCCTTCCACAAAAAAAAACAACACATTTCGTATCCCCCAAGCAGTTCTTAATCGCCGATGAGACGAACTGCTGTTCGCGAAAAAAATACACAAGTCGCTTCCAGTTACCAACTACCCTAGTCTACCCCCACGTATGTAGAAAACGGGCTCTAGAGAATGGGAAGGAAGCGGGACACTGCCCCCACTAGCTACGTCACGAGTACGTCACTTCCCACAGCAACTCTGGGTCACTTGCAACGTCATCAGAAAAAAAAAACACTCGCTCGCCCTTGAACTGGCTTATCCCCTTCTATGGCGCTTAAACCATAAAACCAGCATAAAAAAGAGAGAGAAAAAACACTCCCGTAAAAAAATATATCACCCCTTCCTCTTCAAAACCCTCTGTGCTACAAAAATACCTGGAAACAATTCCCAACCTGAAAAACAGGCTATTATAACAATTCCCCACCCTGAAAAAAAAAAACACTCCGATGCTCTCACGACACACAAACCCACTCAAACCAGCACAGGCTATTAGCTACTGACCACGAATCATCTGGCTATCTCGGCCGAACGAAAAAACGCCTAGGTCATCAAAGCACTACCAAATGAACGTCTGAGATTTTTGGAACACGCCCTATTGCGGCCTCATGCCCCCGTTACCAGTCCCTTCAGAAGCTGTTAAAGGTCGTAAGGTCAAGCTGCCACCAACTATTATACCCTCTTATACCAGGTCAGATAGGGTCATAACCTCCTTCCACATCTGTTATGAGATCAATGTCATAATCGACTTATATCTCATAGATGCCACGGTAGCATTGGCCAGCCTGCGCACTGGGTAAGGCATTTCTCTCTCTCTCTCTATCTCTCTCGCATTACTGCACTCTCTTTCTCTCTCTCTCCCTCGCATAACTGCTCTCTCTCTCTCTCTCTCTCTCTCTCTCTCTCTCTATCTCTCTCACCAAGTCACTAACTGAACCAAGGAAGACCAGCAAAAACATGTCTACAAAAATATAGTTTATTCCGTAGTCTAACATGGTAAATAGATTGGAATCAAAATAGGAATGAAATGGGAATATCTGCATCCCAGAATTGTTAACCCAATTAACCGAGTAAAAAATATAACACAGTGCTATCAACGTCCACCAGTTGAGTCTTTACAACAAAAGAGTGAAAATAGTCAAACACGACCGTAATCATGATAAGTCACATTCCTCTCCATTTATATTGACTTCTATTCAATACCTCTGAGGAAACAAAGGGAAAAAGAACTTTTAAAAACAGGCACAGAGAAGAATAAATGTCGAATGTTTTCCCACGTTACCAACCCCAAAAGAAATGCACAAAATTGTAAAATTAAAAATCAATAAAAATCAAATAGCCAGCGGATAAAAATAAATGGAGAAAACATATTCCGCGT
The DNA here is from genome assembly GCF_040412425.1 of Macrobrachium rosenbergii. Taxonomy (NCBI): domain Eukaryota; kingdom Metazoa; phylum Arthropoda; class Malacostraca; order Decapoda; family Palaemonidae; genus Macrobrachium; species Macrobrachium rosenbergii. The sequence goes on along the minus strand of NC_089749.1, from coordinate 55,797,830 downwards.
GGTAACCAGTGCAAAGAATCAGTACATGTTAAATATAAAGATATTAAAACCCATTCAGGTTTTTTGAAAATAAGTTTCAGCTCACCTCACAGGCAGTCACGGAGTCTTCCAGGAAAGCGGATCGGAGCACAAAGGGATCTAATCCTGAAATGTCTGACCTGTACTCAAATTGAATTATTCAAACCTTATGTGACACGCCCACGAAAGCGAACGAACGAACGCTTTAACCGGAACTTGACGACTTCGGTGGCATAGTCAGCGCATCACCCAGGGCACGATGCCCCTTTCTCCTTGAGAAGCCAGTCTGACGCCAGGCCTTCGTCAGCACTGACTCCCTGAATATGTAGGCACTGTTTCCGTTTACCTTTTCCCTGACTAACTCCAAGAAAAATGCTTAGCTACAAAAATGAAATAAAACATTCATCCTAAATGTTTCATATATATATATATATATATATATATATATATATATATATATATATATATATATATACACATACACACATATATATATATATATATATATATATATATATATATATATATATATATATATATATATATATATATATATATATATACAATATTGCGTTCAATTCCCCAATAGTCGTCTGATCACAATCAGTATCTGGAGGGGTGACCATTATTGGATGCCAGATCCCATCCTCCAACTGTGTCTTCTCTCAGACCATAATTAATATGTCTTGACATTCATCAGAATAATCATGGAAATTTACAGACCCTCTTTAAGACTTATATCGACAGTAAAAGGGCAAAGTTTCGTTCTTTAAACTGACCCCTCACCCTACAAAAGACGGCCAAGGTCTAAGATGTTAGAGAAAATAATCATCTCCAAAGGTATGCTACCCACTTATCTAGTTTCATCAACATGAGCGAAAAAAACAAAATTGACCATAATTTTACTTGTAACATTGACAAATAGGCAGGAAGAGAAAATATTTTGGAAATATAATCGTGTAAACCCAAGACACCGGGCCTACCATGTTCAGTCATAATAATAATAATAATAATAATAATAATAATAATAATAATAATAATAATAATAACAACAACAACCTTTGACATGATAATATTAATAATTTACGTACACTTAGTCTCCATTTTCCAATTGTTGTGGTTTATTTCTACCACTACTTTGATAATAATAATAATAATAATAATAATAATAATAATAATAATAATAATAATAATAATAAATAATAATAATAATAATAAATAATAATAATAATTCCACTGAAATAGTAATATTAATAATCTAAGTACACTTATTTCAGTTTCCAATTGTCACGGTTTATTGATATCACTACTTTAATAATAATAATAATAATAATAATAATAATAATAATAATAATAATAATAATAATAATAATAATAATAATAATAATAATAATTATTATTATTATTATTATTATTATTATTATTATTATTATTATTATTATTATTTATCAACCCAGAAAATGCCAAGAACGAAAACATCTGCTTCAAGACCGTACCATAAGGAAGAAAGGATAATTTACTAAAGGGAAAAAATGTTAAATAATAATAATAATAATAATAATAATAATAATAATAATAATAATAATAGTTTATCAATCTAGAAAATGCGAAGAACGAAAACATCTGCTTCAAGACCGTACCGTAAGGGATAAAGGAAAAAAAAATATTAAATATTGCATCATTGCAGAAGGGGGAAAAATGTTAAACATTGCATCACTGCAACCCTCCTTAATATGAAATGAAATGGACTGGGATACTGAATACGACGTTGTTATGTTGTCTTATCACCCGGCGATTTCAATAACGGGACACTTACGACTGGCGTTTGTTAGAAGTAATGATAAAATAAAGGTGGTTCCCGGAGTTTTCCCGAGATGTAATTCGTGATAATCTCGACCTCACCCTCTCAGGGAATATGTTCCTTTGGCTGCATGGAATTGATCATTTTGCGAAGCTCGTTACATTATAACATGATGATGGTGGTGATGATGATGATTTTATTATTATTATTAAACAATCCTAAATAACAAATGAATGAATGAATACATATTATTATTATTACTATTATTATTATTATTATTATTATTATTATTATTAGTTATTATTATTGCAAATTAGGAAAATCATACTGAATTAACCCAAAATTTTCTCTATATTATTTATTGTTATATTTGCCGTGCTATTATTATTATTATTATTATTATTATTATTATTATTATTATTATTATTATTATTATTGCAAATAAGGAAAATCATACTGAATTAGGCTAAAATATTCTTCATTCTATTAGTGTTGAATTTACCGTGGTATTATTATTATTATTATTATTATTATCATTGCAAATAAGGAAAATTATTATGAATTAGCCCAAAATGTTCGCTATGTTATTATTGCCATATGTACCGTGCTGCTATTATTATTATCATTATTATTATTATATTGAACAGTCCTAAATAATCAATTAACGAATAGATAAACGGAGTTGAATTAAGTTGAAAGTATGCAAGTTTCATTTAAATTTAAAAGAAAACTATCGTGTCGGCTTTTTCTGTCCATCCGCACTTTATTCTGTTCATACTTTTTCTGCCTGCCCTCAGATCTTAAAAACTATAGAGGCTAGAGGGCTGCAAATTGGTATGTTGATCATCCATCCTCCAATCATCAAACATACAAAATTGCGGCCCTCTAGCCTCAGTAGTTTTTATCTTATTTAAGATTAGATTAAACCATAATCGTGTTTCTGGCAACGATGCAGGATAGGCCAACACCGGACACCGGGCCGTGGTTAAAGTTTCATATGCCGCGGCTCATACACCATTATACCGAGACCAACGAGAATAGATCTGTTTTCGGTGGCCTTGATTATACGATGTACAGAAAATTCTTCGACGCATTTTTTACTTGTTTCTTAATTTAATTCCAATCGACTCTCAAATGCCAATTTAAAAAAGTGGAGAAAGTAATTTTCCCCATTTTTACTTTGCGTTTTGAATTTTCCACCATTTTTAATATTTTCCAACATCCTTATTCATTCTTTTGTCTTGAATTCCATGTTATTGCAAATGGCTGTCCTTTCCTCTATTATCTCTTAAGTCCACTTTCGATTCTTTCAATAAGTTTTCGTCTCTTCTCTTTTCCGTTCTTTTCTCTGTTCGTCTGCCCCATTCCGTTTTTGTTGTTTCCCCTCTTTATTCTTTTCTTCTTCTTCTCCCGGTTACCTTTCCGTTCTCGATCTTCCCTCGGTTCCTGCCTTTACCTTTCCTTCTCCCATATCCTGTCATTCCCCTTTTCTGTTTTTTATTCTTCTTCTTGTTTCTATTTCCGTTCCTTTTCCTGCGTGTATTTCTCTCTGATATTCCTCCCAATTCTTTTCTTTACCTTCCCAGTTTTTCTTCTCTTCCTTCCTCTCCTTTGACACTTCTTCCCCAATTCCTCTTGTCTCTGTGTTCATAATTTCCTTCTTCTTCTTCTTCTTCTTCTTTCCAAGTCTGTGCCCATTCCCTTTCTGTCTATTGTTCCCTGTTTGGCATTCTCCTCATTAATGAGATCCCCACTCTACTTTTTCCATTCTCCATCTCCCTTTTCCTGTGTTTATCACCGTGCTGGGTTTCTCTCCTCTTCCACAAAACCCCACGAAATCAATGGAGTGGAAAGGAAGGTCTGGGAACCCACCCATTAAACAGATGGGGTTGGTGGATGGTGCCTCTTCTATGGGATGGGTTTTTTTGTGGAGCATAAACCTAACTCAATGAATTCGTAATCAAGACGGCTAAATGCACTCATTAGGGCATCTAGTCTGAGCGTATTTTGAGAGTACTTCGTGGCATCATTTTTCCGTACTGTAGTAACTACATTCATGTGGGTTTTCTCGTAATGTATTATTTTCTCCTTAAGTCTGCCTCCTAGATCTGGAGGTGGGAGGGGGGAGTAGGTTTTCTCGTAATATTTTTTTTTTTTATATTTACGTCTTCTTACTAGTTTTGGAGGTGGATGGGAGGGAATGTTGGAGGATGGGCAAGGGTAACACCTGAGAGTACTTCGTTGAATTATTTTTCTGTAATGTAATAACTACATTCATGTGGGTTTTCTCGTAATATTTTTTCTTTGCGTCTTCTTACTAGTTTTGGAGGTGGGGCTGGTAGAAGGTGGGAGGGGTACATAAAGTTGGGATGGGGGTGGATTTTGAAGAAGGGCAAGGGTAGCACCAAAATGAGGCTGGCAGCTCCTCGATCTTTTCTGGGCATCAGCGGAAACCGGTGCCCATTTGCTGCTAGCGGAATGGCCAGAGGGATGCCTAGAGCTATCCACGGACCTAGCACACGCGATCAGAGCGCTGCAACAATCCGCCATAGAGCCATTTTGGCTGATCACGTATTCCAAAAAAAGGGGGTGGTGTGGGTAGCCATGTCCCTAAGTCAATTCTTGGGCCTATTTTTAGTGAGTATATACCTTAAGGAAGGTAGAGCTATGGGAATATTTTAATATATTTGAAATTTAAAATCTTGATGGATTTCGTTATTCCGTGAATACAGTATTCAAAGTTTTTATAAGAATAAATAATATAAAATCAGCACAAATTCAACGTACCCCAAGCGATGACTGATTGTCCTGATTCCCAAAAATTTGTTAAGATCTCTTTTCAGTGAAAAATGCAGTTTCACCAAAATATGACTGAGTATCGATTTATCATCATGATGAAATCAGGCAGGAACAAGTAAAAAATGCGCCGAAGTGTCTTCGGCGCAATCGAGTTTTCTGTAAAGCCGCTACAGCGTATAATCAAGGCCACCGAAAACAGATCGATCTTTCGGTGGTCTCGGTATAATGCTGTAAGAGCCCCGGCCCATGAAACTTTAACCACAGCCCTGTGGTGGCCTGGCCTAAATCGTTGCCAGAAGCACGATTATGGCTAACTTTAACTTTAAAGAAAAGAAAAACTACTGAGGCTAGAGGGCTGCAATTTGGTATGTTTGTTGATTGGAGGGTGGGTGATCAACATACCAATTTGCAGCCCTGTAGCCTCAGTAGTTTTTAAGATCTGAGGGCAGGCAGGGGAAGAGCGAACAGAAAAAAGTGCGGACAGACGGACAGACAAAGCTGGAACAATAGTTTTCTTTCACAGAAAACTAAAAACGCAAACTAAAAGATACAAACTCAGAAAACAGCTGAACCGATGAAGGACCACTTGTCTCAGAATTCATCATGAGGCCGGTGGGGAAGCACCAGCCAGCTGCTTAACAAATCGAGCTCTGTTCGAATAAACACTGTTCTCCAAACAAGTCCTTTTGGGAGTAAAACTCGAGTGATGTTATGCCTATTTGTTCGCGTATCTTTAATATTGACTCGTTTCATCAGCGATTAAGGATAATGGGTACTTCCGCGTATTACGCGGCGTCGCCTTTCTTACTCTGATGTTATTCAGAATACACATAGCGTTGCGCAAGCATCGCTTCTGAGAAAACACTCAAGGAAGGTTAAGCTGAATCTTTCGTTTACCTTGATATCGATGCGTTTTACCGATAAGTACTTTCAGCTACACAAGGCGCCTTGTTAGGCTGATTCGATTTAGGTAAGACGCTGCTGTTTTTCTTAGCCCGGGAGAAGATAAAGCAAGGTTTTTTCCAACAGGTTCCCCATCTTTTATCACAATGCCGATGATGCAACACTTGTGGGTGTAGGAAAGTCTCCATTTACGAGATATGTAGATGCCCTTAACCTCAGTCGTGACACGGAGCGGATTAGAGGTTGGTGTAATCGGTGGGGGTATGAGGCTGAACTCCAGTAAAACGAAAACACTATTGATTTGCAGATCTCGCATAGATCAGCACCCATGAATTATCTTCACCAAATCATAGCGGATTTCTTTTTTCAATCGTTTTCCCATGACACTCTTCTTCATCCCGTTTAAATCCTCTTAATCTTATGACAGTAGATTTTTACCAATGGGTTTCTCATGGAAGTTTCCTGAGTCCTTTTTAGATCATCTTATTCAGGTGAAAGTGGACGTTTTTTTTACCAATGGGTTTCTCATGGAAGTTTCTTGAGTCCTTTTTAAATCATCTTATTCAGGTGAAAGTGGACATTTTTCTTCTGCATCTAGTTTTAAATTGCCATAATCAAATGACAGTGGAGTTTTAAATGTGGCATTTCCCATGGCATTATCCTCTATCACACTAAAAATATCCGAATCATATGATAATAGATTTTTACAAAACAGCTTCAAGATTCAAAAGAAACTTGCCATTAAAGAAATATATATATATATATATATATATATATATATATATATATATATATATATATATACATATAATATATACACACATATATATATATATATAATATATATATATATATATATATATATATATATATATATATATAATATATATATATATATATTTTGTCTTACATGGAAAAAAGCGATTATGGTCATCAACTTCAGGGTATATTCATGTTTATTCTCTTTAATTTTATTTCTCATCGTACGTTTAATAATAAATCTCCATATGTATAGTCAATCGCTAATGTCTTTTTTATTTTAATTGCTTTTACTAACAAAAGCTATACGGAATCGAACCTATGTCAAGCTATGGGGATGTGAGACCACATCATTTGTCTAACAATGTGAAGTAGACCCATGTAATGCTATTATAGACGGGAGAAACCTATTTGTATGTAAGGAAAGTACCAACGCTTTGATATTCAGTTTTAGTTTTCTGCAAAAGAAAACAACTGAGATGGCATTGTCTGTCCGTTCGCACTTTTTTCTGTCTGCACTTTTTCTGTCCGCCCTCAGATCTTGAAAACTACCGAGGCTAAGGGGCTGCAAACTGGTATGTTGATCATTCACTCTCCAATCATCAAAAATACAAAATTGCAGCCCTCTAGCCTCAGTGGGATTTATTTTATTTAAGGTTAAAGTTAGCCATAATCGTGCTTCTGGCAACGATATAGGACAGGTCACCACCTAGCCGTAGTTAGTTTCATGGGCAGCAGTTCATATAGCATTATACCGAGACCACCGAAAGATAAATCTATTTCCGGTGGCCTTGATTATATGCCGTACAGAAAACTCAATTGCGCTGAAGAAACTTCGGCGCATTTTTTACTTGTTTTTTATCCGAACCATTCTGGCCACCCTTATAGGCACATAGAATAAGGAGGGTGGGTCAAAAACATTCATTATTAAATTTAATTCTTTTCCGAATTCTTCCTCGACTGCAGCGATCCCAAAGGAACCTTTTTGGGACCTCGTTATGGCCAACTAAAAGTCTCCCCCCACCCACCACAGATGGTCACGGAAATATACTCGCCATTATGTCTGGCATTCACTGTTTTCACCCATACAAGTGCTGGTGAGGCTAAATGTTGCTTAATTCCACTAGTCGACAGACTATATGTGTTTACTGGTGATCACCTATCCAAGTAATGACCAGACATCTGGCATGCAACAGCGGTCACCCATCCAAGTACCTAACAAACTAAACGTTGCTGAACTTCGGAAGGACATGACTGATAGAACGATTCGTAGCTTAACAATTTGCCCATAATTTAAGATATATTAATCCTTCGAATCTGTCTAATAATCATCAAGATCTAATTGAAAGAAATTAGAATATATTTCATTTATAAGGATCCCACCTATTATATTATATTAATTTTCTTGGCTGCCTTTCTGTGTGAGTCCCTCCTCCCCCCTTTCCATTCCCCTCCCCCTTCCCTGCCCCCCTCCATCTCCCCTTCACCTTCCCCTTCCCATCCTCTTTCCACCTTCCCTTCCCCTCCCCTCCCCTCCCCTTCCCTTTCCACCGTCCCTCCCTTCCCCTTCCTCTCCCCTCCCCTTCCCCACCCTCCCACTTTCCCCTCCCTCCACCTCCCTCCACCTCAGCTTCACCCTCCCCTTCTTTCCCCCTTCCCATCCCTTTCCACCTTCCCTTCCCCTTCCCCCTCCCCTCCCCTCACACCTTCCTTCCCCTTCCCTCTCCTCTCCCCTCCCCTTCCACCGCCCGTCCTCTTCCGCTCCCCTTCCCTCCACCTCTCCTTCCCCCTTCCCCCTCCTCCCCTTCCCCCCTCCTCTCCCCTTCCCCTCCTCTTCCCACCTTTCCTTCCCCTCCACTCCCTTCCATTAACGATGATATCTGATATTACACACAACAACATTCCAAGATCCGAAAGAATACTGTAATCATTCCTCCCAAACCATGAAATCATAAAGAGCAATTAATTAAACCATTCAACGTAATTAGGGACCTGATTCCGCGATAAAGGCATTAGCAAATGAAGCGGCATTCGGAAATTAAAACAAGACCCCGTCCTCGTAATGCAGAGGGTTTGATGAGGAGGGTCTCGAGATATTTGCATACTTCAAGCTTCCACTAATTGTCTTCTATACCTCGCCCCTGCAAATGGTTCCACTAACTGGCATCTGCCTCCTTTTTGCAACATTGTTTGTTTGCTCAGGTTAGAGTCATTTTAGCTGGTCTGCTGGTATAGTGGTTAGCGTCGTGACATGCCGCTCAGATGTCGCGGTTTTGCGATGAAAAATCACTTGCGCTGTATTACGATCAGTTGCTGCCGCAGTGTGGGGTATGCTGCCGTGGGAGGTTGAAACCAACAATCTTTGGAAGCTTGAATTTCAAATCAGTGGCCAGTTTGGTGTACTTGTTCCATATGAATGGGTTTCATCGACTGAAATAATAATAAATAATAAACAATTCTGTAAACAACTGCGATTACATGCATTACGAAATATGAAATGCACGGAGGTGGTGAAATGACGTGCGTAAATATACACATACATTTACATGCATGCATACACAGTGAACGTTCACGTGTGAAAAAAAGAGAAAATGGGTAGAAACTGAAGGGAAATATAGTAATCCAGCTGAAATAAAAACTCCTGAAAGTCTGGTATCCACTGACTATTAACAAAAGGGCACGATGAGAAAAAATCATACGCACAGGCATATATATATATATATATATATATATATATATATATATATATATATATATATATATATATATATATATATATATATATATATACAGTATATATTTTTATATAATCCCAATCCCCACTTAGCTTCTCGGTTTATTTACATCTCTTGAGTACGCTTGTCAATACATATACTAACGATCCATATGAAGAAATAATTCAGTCATTTGGGGTTATATTTGTGATTATATATATACATATATATGTCTAGACATTTACAGAGAGAGAGTATACGTTAGTTTTACCAGACCACTGAGCTGATTAACAGCTCTCCTAGGGCTGGCCCGAAGGATTAGACTTATTTTACGTGGCTAAGAACCAATTGGTTACTTAGCAATGGGAACTACAGCTTATTGTGGAATCCGAACCACATTATAGCGAGAAATGAATTTCTATCACCAGAAATAAATGCCTCTAATTCCTCATTAGCCGGTCGGAGACTCGATACACATTTATATTTATACATATATACAGTATTTAGGTATATATAAATGCACACATATATAAATGTATATACAATATATATGTATGTCTATCGCTGTTTATAAATGAATGTCCTGAGTTTGAATCTTGGCAAGAGAGAAGCACTCATTCACTATAATTCTCCTTGGGTGTAATTTGTTCCCAAAGTATAATGAGCGCCACATGAGGGGATCTCTGTGGCATAACATGTACATTATACACACACACACATATATATATATATATATATATATATATATATATATATATATATATATATATTATACCTACATGCAGGCATACATACATACATATCGCGATACACGAGTAGAGAGAGAGAGAGAGGTGTGTGATACTATCTGCATATCATGCATATATGCACGATACTGTGATACGCGAGCTCGCGTATTCGCGTATGTCACTGCACTTTCAAGTGCGTAATCCTCCACCACTAATCATCTGCGTATCGTCTTACTGGAGGATCCTGCGGTCTTCTTTGTCGAGGCGTCCTCCTTCCATCTGATTGACCTCCCTTTATCTGGCGCATTGTTTTATCCCTCCCTTAATACGATCATCCTCTTCTAATCCTCTTACGCGTCCTCATCCGTTATTCCCTTTTTGTCTCTTCGCCTCGTTTATTGTCCTTAATAACCTTCTTCTTCTTCGTCGAATTGATCCTTATTAAAGTGGTCGTTGTGTCCACCTTCGTCCGTTCTTCCCACTTCCACTTGATTATCGCCGTCCCTCTCGTCTCGTCCGTATCTTGTTACTAATGAAGCCCTTCTCCGATTTCTTGCATTTCGTTTACTTTTGGTTTCTCGTTTCTGGGAGATTTTTTATTCAGCACTTTTTCGTTCTTTATTAGGGATACTAATTCACAGGTTAACTGCCATATCTCTACGCCTAATCGTCGTCTGTCGGTGCTTCTCTCTCCATGCAAATACACACACAACTTAGGAGTCTGGTGCGAGAGGGAATGCGTCACAATTTGGCCCGGGAGGTCGAGAGAATGACTTTAAAGTCGAAACAAACAGGATCTCCATTTGTGTAAAGAAATGGGGGTGAGTGGCGCAATGGGTCACAAGAAGACCAGAGAGACTGCGAGAATGAATTCAGTAATGGACATACATCATTATTTGAGAGGACAAGAGAATGAATTTATTATCTGGCGCAATGGGTCACACTAAGACTCAAGAGACCAAAAGAGTGAATTCCGCAATGGATATATAACTTTTTTTTTAGAGGACAAGAGAATGAATTTATTATCTGGCGCAGTGAGTCACAATAAGACCAGAAAATCTAAAAGAATGAATCCAGTAATGGACATAAATTATCTGAGAGGACAAGAGAATGAATTTATTATCTGGCGCAATGGGTCACACTAAGACTCGAGAGACCAAGAAAATGAATTCAGTAATGGACATACATCATTATTTGAGAGGACAAGCGAATGAAGTTATTATCTGGCGTAAAGGTCACACTAAGACTCGGGAGACCGAGAGATTGAATTCAGTAATGGATATACAACTTTTTTTTTTAGAGGACAAGAGAATGAATCCATTATCTGGCTCAATGAGTCACAATAAGACCCGGAAATCTAAAAGAATGAATTCAGTAATGGACATACAACATTATTTGAGAGGACAAGAGAATGAATTTATTATCTGGCGCAACGGGTCACACTAAGACTCGAGAAACCAAGAAAATGAAGTCAATACTGGACGTACAACATCTATTTTTGAAAGGACAAGAGAATGAATTCACCATCAAAATATGCAATATCTCCAATTGTTTTTATTATGAATCTGGCGTGAGTTGCGTAAAGGGTTAAAATGAAGCCGGACAGAAAAGAGAAAATTCAATATCGACGCTTACAGCTTCTAATATCTTCAATTGTTTATTTTTCGAGGAAGAGGCGAGTTCAATTTGAAAATATACAATATCTCCATTTCTTTTATTTCGTTGTATTTGACTTGATTTTTTACGATGGCCGAAATCCTTTCGCTTCCTTTGATGTCTGAGCGAGGCAGAAGGAATTATGAGATGCTGCAATCGAACAAAAGCCTCTCACTTATATTACCTGCTGTAAAAATAGAACGTATGGCGCAGTGAGTGGGAGAAGGTCATATGTCTATAATTGATACTGACTTTGATAACAGTAAATTTTTCATACATTGCCAATTTTATTTGTTTGCTTAACGCTGATCAAAGGGTTGCGTCAAAGGAAATTGGAGTTTTCATCCTTCTCCTCCTCCTCCCCCACCTCTCTCTCTCTCTCTCTCTCTCTCTCTCTCTCTCTCTCTCCTTCCTCGCTTTCTCTCACTTTCTCTCCATCACCAGACATTAATCGTTCCCAGGGGAAGCTACTGGCCTCTTTTACTTAGGAAAGTTATCAATTAATCACCATTCTATTCTCATTTATACTGTCCTTTTATTTATTATTTTCAACTTTATTATTTCACACTTAGGACGCTTTGTAAAAAAAAAAAAAAATAAACACCTTTCCATTAAGTTTCAGCGACTTTTGCCTTACTTTCCCGCTAAACTTCTCTTTTAATGATCTACTACTCTCGAACCGAAACTCCACACTTGCCCTCTTCCTAACACTAAGCCTTCCTTCATTCCTCGTAAATTCACTATTTTTTTCTTTCCTTTTCGTCCGGTATGACAGAATGACCGCAACTGTCAGGCCATTTCTTACCACCACGTAAGCGAGTAAGTGAAATATTATGGTCATTTACCGTAGAGTTTTACCCCTCCAGCTACCACCTAAGCTAGTGACTGAAATCTGTAGGAGAGTGTTATTCTTTTATATTTTGCCATTTTCCTGGGGGTATATATATATATATATATATATATATATATATATATATATATATATATATATATATATATATATATATATAGTATAATATAATACATACATAGATGTATATACAGTATATTATACACTACTATATTCGGTCTCATTCTGATTGGTCAGAAAAGTTTAGAGAGTTTTGGTCATATCTGCTGAATATTTTCACTTTCAGCACATCATTAATTACCCACAGTTGGTTAGGCAAAGCCCAAAGGTCCACATTATGCCTCCTACCTATTAAAACATTTTAAACACTAACTGGCCGCCTTTGTGCTTAGACCAGTACTGCCATAAAGCAGGGTTGATTTAAATCAAATATAAGTCATTAATCTGCCTTGATTGGTGGCCCCAGTCTAGAAGTCCACATTGCGCCTCTTATTTTCTTGAATCTCACTAAACTTACTGGTCAATTTTGCGCCTGGGCTAGTCCTGGCAAGAGACTGACTTAATCTAAACCAATCAAATACGCTTTCATAAATACATTGTACTCGGAATGAATATAATGGCAAAGGTCTTCTGTGTAAAGATATAAGCTCAGCAGCCTTTGCAACCTTAGGTTGCGGAGGTTTGTGTTAATAAGAAAAAATAAAAAATTATGCGAGTTTTAACCCTTCGTGAATACAGTGATAGGATAATTTTAAGTCGATTCTAGAATTAAATTTGTCCCACAGAAAACAGAATAAAAAGAGAAATATGGATGGTGAAATAATAATAATAATAATAATAATAATAATAATAATAATAATAATAATAATAATAATAATAATAATAACAGAGAGTAGAATGTGCCAACAAAGCTTGAATCTCTGGCCAGTATCTGTTCAATCCGCTTGGCTGAAGTACTTAGTTGAAGATACCGAAAAGGAAAGATTCCACGACAAACACTGGTGTGTTTACATTGAATGAATATAAAATTCTCCATAGCCTCTTTGAATTTTGTGAAATAAAGTCTGTCTGGTTTTCGGAAATGTCTATGGTAATTCAGTTGTAAGAAAACTACATAAGAATAAGATTGATAAGGACTAGGGAATGTCTGTCGAAAATGGGAAAATTATGAAAATAAATTTTGATAGTCGGTAATATAAAAAAAATAAATTGGGTTTCAGGTTAATATTATAAAGAAAACTACAGATAACCGGTATTACGAAGTGTAATCTATATTATCTACAATTTACACAGTCGAAAACCAATATGACTAATAGAGTAAGAGAAAAGTATAATACCGCAAACTACCATCACTACTTTAGTCGCGTATTCTGTTATGTTATTCTTTGACAATATGGGCGATTGTATAATTAACACTCAGGCTATTAAAAAGTCTTTGAGAAGACATTTCTAACTTCTCAGAAAGAAGAGATATACAAAACCGCTTAGAGAATCAGAGGAATTTTGTCATTAAAGTAGTTTATTTATTTGTTCGCCTTACAAGGAACACAGCGATTTTAGTTATTAACTCCACAGTATAATCAAGTTTATTCTCTTTCATTTTATTTCTCACCATACATACAATAATGATTCTGCATATTTATACCCATGAATTATTGTCTTTTTTCAATTACTTCTACGTACAAAGCTATGCGGAATAGAAACTATGTAAAGTTATGGAAATGGGAAACTATATCATATGCCTAACAAAGTGAAGTAGAACCTAAGTAATACCCCTATATACGGGAGAAACCTATCTTTATATATAAAAAGTACTAACGCTTTGATATTCAAGCCTATCTTTATGTGTAAAAAGTACTAACGCTTTGATATTCATTTTTTTTTTTACTGAACCATTCCAGAAATCTCAGATGTTTAGAGAGGAGGCGGAAGATCTCATTCCAAACCACTTTCATCCTTTGGTGTAAGGCCTTTCGAGTTAGCCAACCAAAATAATAGTCAGGCTGTTCTTGTAAGAGCCATTGGAAACGAGTAAAAAATGCGTCGAAGTTTCTTCGGCGCGATCGAGTTTTCTGCAGAGCGTATAATCAAGGCCACCAAAAACAGATCTATCTATCGATGGTCTCGGTATAATGCTGTATGAGCCGCGGCCCATGAAACTAACCAAGGCCCGTTGGTGGCCTGGTTTGTATATATCGTTGCCAGTTGCACGATTATGTCTGAATTTAATCTTAAATAATATTAAAAACTACTAAGGCTGGAGGGCTGCAACTTAATATGTTTGATGATTGGAGGGTGGATGATAAACATACCAATTTGCATCCCTCTAGCCTCAGTAGTTTTGAAGATCTGAGGGGGGAGAGACAAAAGTGCAGACGGACAGACAAAGCCGGCACAACAGTTTTCTTTTCAGAAAACTAAGACGTATATGGAAATATGTAACCCTGCTCCTTATAAAGAACTGTTTGATGTTCCTTGAACATTCCTATGCGGTATGAAAGCGAGAGTCTCATTACAAATGGAACCAAATTACCATAAATCCGAGGATGGATGTGAAAAATTACTTCATTTAATTACTAAGGTGAATTGAACGTTACACTTAAAGCTTCATTTTTATATGCATGACTTAAAATAGAAATATGAGTTGAGAGAGAGAGAGAGAGAGAGAGAGAGAGAGAGAGAGAGAGAGAGAGAGAGAGAGAGAGAGAGACGCGACATTCAAGAAAAAAGGGAACTTTAAGGTGATAAGAGGAATTAACCCAAGTCTCTTTATAGTATATTTCTCATTTATGATGTCGTTACTTGCAAACTTAGTTTGAACTGAAGCTACAGAGTGCGATTCTTTGCATTATATTAGGACCCCCAAAACGCCGTTTCTTCGATACGTCTCTCTCTCTCTCTCTCTCTCTCTCTCTCTCTCTCTCTCTCTCTCTCTCTCTCTCTCTCTCTCTCTCTCTCTCTCTCTTGAATATAGCCATAAAATGTTTTCTTTGGTTAGAATTCGAGGCTGGTTAAGTGAAACAGCAACAACACACTAAAAATGGTCTCAGAAAGATCATTGAGCAAACTAATGAAGTTTTGTTGTGGCAAAGAACCTAAGCTTAATTAGTGGGAGCTTTTAATGTGGAGGGAATATAGGACTTTTTTTTGTCACTGTAGGATCAAAGCCCTAGGAACCTTTTGTGGTTGGTCGTCATTTGATAAAAAAAATTCACGTGTTATTTCCGTCGAGGTCCGAATCTTTTTGCGAGAGAGAAATACGAAGGAGTCGAAGTGGTGAAGAAAAAAATAAATGACTGCTATTTTTGACAGGTACGGTCTATTGTCTCTCTCTTCTCTCTCTCTCTCTCTCTCTCTCTCTCTCTCTCTCTCTCTCTCTCTCTCTCTCTCTCTCTCTTATGGAAGCTGGGGAAATATACGGAGATGACCCGACAACGATAAGGATGATTTTGTTTTAATTTCTGTTAATTATTTCTTGTTCTTGTTTTTGTTGTTACTGAAGCCTCATTAATAATTCAGGCGTTTTCAAGTTGAATATTTGTAACATTCCAATTTATTTTTTCTTTGAGGAAGTGAGAATTTACAAAGAAAATTATAAATAATATATAATATATATGTGTATATAAATATATATATATAATATATATATGTACACATTCGCTCACACACCTAAATGTGTGTGTTTGGGTGCATGTATGTAATATACACACAGACACTACAAACACACACACACACACCTTTATATATAAATTTTTGTTGTATATATAGAATTTCACCTACTCTAAGAAAAACTTAATTGAAATGTTCAAAATGCTGAACTCAAAAACACCTAAAATATTTTCGAGGCTCCGGCAAGAGCAAAAGATGACTAATTCAGATGATAAAAAAAAAGGTCATCTA
The DNA here is from genome assembly GCF_040412425.1 of Macrobrachium rosenbergii. Classification (NCBI taxonomy): domain Eukaryota; kingdom Metazoa; phylum Arthropoda; class Malacostraca; order Decapoda; family Palaemonidae; genus Macrobrachium; species Macrobrachium rosenbergii. The sequence goes on along the minus strand of NC_089749.1, from coordinate 55,781,702 downwards.
TGTCACTACTGTCTTTAATGCAATTTCGCTTGTACAAATACACAACTTATTTTATATCCTGTCAAGCACCAATCCAGTCAACCCAGTAGGGGAGTAGTGCTGTCAGTGCACCTCACGCGGTGCACTGTAGGCATTACTGAAGTTTCATTGCAGCGTTCCTTCGGTCCCAAGCTGCAACCTCTTTCATTCCTTTTGCTGTACCTCCGTTCGTATTCTCTTTCTTCCATCTTGCTATCCAACCTCTCTTAACATTTGTTTCATAGCGCAAAAATTGCGAGGTTTTCCTCTTGTTACCTCTTTCAAACCTTCCTACTCTCAATTTCCGTTTCAGCTCCGACTGACCTCAAAGGTCGCAGCGCTTGGCCTTTGGCCTGAATTCTACATTCCATTCCTTCTCCAATCCAGTCAGAATGTCAGATGTCTCCTGCTTCTCCCTAGCTCAAACGTTGGGTAATGATAGGACTGATAAATCGAATATGACAGATTTATGCACCAGGGGAACAATACGAGTCACGCTGATTAATCCTGAACAGTTACATCAATCTCAGTTAGAGCAATACCTTGTTGCTCTTGCTGCATGAGACTGGGAATCCATTGCGTATGGCATCGTCTGGTAATGTTCTCGTAACGCGGGGAGTGTAATCCCACAAATTGATGTCTTTGACAAGTGGTGATTATAGTCTCCAATTACCTCCGACAGATGGCTTTGGGATTTAGTTAGTGGAGGACATATAATTCTTTAGAAACGAGGAGCTGTAATGATTTTGTAATTATTTTGAGTTTTTATTTACTCAGACTGCTAAAGTTTCATGGTTGTCAATTTCACTTTTTTTTTAAATGGAAACAGACTTCTACTTTACATTTTAAAGAAAATTGGAAATGACAATCACGTAGCTTTAGCAATCGAAATAAAGAAAAATCCAAAATAATTACAAAATCATTACAGCTCTTCGTTTCTAAAGAATTATATGTCCTCCACTAATTAAACCCCAAAGCCGTCTGTCGGAGGTAATTGGAGACTATAATCACCACTTGTCAAAGACATCAATTTGTGGGATTACACTCCCCGCGTTACGAGAACATTACCAGACGATGCCATACGTAATGGAATCCCAGTCTCATGCAGCAAGAGCAACAGGGTATTGCTCTAACTGAGATTGATGTAACTGTTCAGGATTAATCAGCGTGACTCGTATTGCTCCCCTGGTGCATAAATCGATCATATTCGATTTATCAGTCCTATCATTACCACACGTTTGGAGCCAGAGAGAAACAGGGGACATCTGACATTCTGACAGGATTGGGATAGAATGGAATATAGAGTTTAGGCCAAAGGCCAAGCGCTGGGACCTATGAGGTCAGGTCAGAGCTGAAACGGAAACTGAGAGTAGGTAGGTTTGAAAGATGTAACAGGAGGAAAACATGCAGTTGCTCTACGAAGAAAATGTTAAGAGAGGTTGGATAGCAAGATGGAAGAAAGAGAATATGAATGGAGGTACAGTAAAAGGAATGAAAGGGGTTGCGGCTAGGGACCCATGGAACGCTGCAATGATCCTTAAGAAATGCCCACAGTGCACCGCGTGAGATGCACTGATAGCACTAACCTCCTACGGGGTTGACTGGATTGGGGCTTGAGTATAGGGTATAAAATAAGTTGTATATTTGTGCAAGCGAAATTACAGTAAATTATTTTTTGTTTCTGTTCTTGCTGTTGCCGGAGCCTCGTAAATATTTCGGGAGTTTTTGAGTTGAACACTTTGAGCACTTCAATTTAGTTTTTCTTTGAGTAAGTGAGATTCTATATGTACAAAAAAATTATATATAAATGTGTGTGTGTGCGCGCGCGTGTGTGTGTGTGTGTGTACATGTACACAAACACGCCTGTGCATATATTCACATACATGCATTATAAACATATATACACATATATGTATACATATATAGATATATATAGATAGATATATATATATATAATATATATACACATATATGTATATATATATAGATATGTAGATATATATATATATATATATATATATATATTATATATTATATAATTTTCTAAGCAAATTCTCACATACTCAAAGAAAAAATAAACTGAAACTTTACAAATATTCAACGTGAAAACGCCTGAATTATTAACGAAACTTCAAGCAACAACAAAAACAAGAACAAGAAATAATTAAAACAAATGAAAACAAAAACACCCTTATCGTCGTCAGGTCATCCCCGTATTTCTCCTCAGCTTTCATAACTTGCATAAACCTGCTCTCGTCTCCAGCCTCACATTTTCCATCCAAGTAAAGGCTGATTCACATTATAACATCACGTCACCGACACATCACGTCACGTCGAAGTACGTGAGAATTTCTTCCATGTAATCAAATGGACTTGTTCACATCATCACGTCACGTCAGCATCAAGCACACGGCATCCACCGTCACGTCACGACACGTTTTCTTGAAAAGAATATTTTGACGTGACGTGACGTGACGGTGCTTATAGTGCAAGTTTGTTAACGCTAAATCTGTGACAACTGGGAGGTTGGGCACGAACTGAACGGGATCGTGATGTATAGTGTGAACACAAGGCACGGCTGATGGGACGGTGACGTGACGTGACGTGACGTGACGTGATGGTATAATGTGAATTAGCCTTAATTCTGCGCCTCAAAGTTCTTCTGGTGCCAACGGGAGCCACTCCTCCCTCCCCCACCCCACTAAAAAAAGCCTCATATGCAAAAAAGTGAGAAGGGCCTAGAAATGGCAGAGATAGACAGATGAACGAGAATCATGTGGTGAGATTAATTGTCTCCCACACCCCATCCACATGTCCAGATTGAAGTAAATTGCTACAATACCCAGACGCAAATTCCTGAGATGTATGCTAGCATTGCACCAGTCCTGGTGTTTTCCCCATGCCCCTAGGGTAGATTAGGTTAGGTTGGGATAGGTTAGGTTAAACAAGTATCACCCACGTAATTTGGGTGCGGGAAACATAATGAGATTATTTTAAGAAAATTCTATGGTTAGTTTTTAAGGTATGGCGTCCCGCTTTTTTCAGGGAAAAGTCCCGGTACTCGCTTACATCTTGGGAAAAATGCTACCCGGACAATGACCTACCTAGGCCTAGTCCAGCCGCTGACAGGCTGAAGGAAAAATTAAATGAATCAGAACACTATTTGCAAGGCGGCTCAGACGTCAGTTTGTGGTAGGAGTGGCACACTGCGCGCCTTTAGAAGTTCTGAAATGTGTGATATCTGAATAATAACGGCAAAGAGTAAGATTTTGTGATAACTGACATAAAACGACCCAAAAAGCATTTGGAGACGTTTTCCAGAAACCTCCTTAGTTTAAATTCACTACGATCTGAAATTTTAGAAATTATATACGAGTGTTCAAGAACAGTATTTGTGATCTCTCGTATCATGTTTACAAAAAACGTAACTGATCACCATATATTGCTTATGGAGTTCTGCCCCTGCTGTGTAATTTCATGACAAGATACTCAAAAGGCTATTTGTTCTAGCTGTATGCATCATACAGGGAAGAATAATAGCCTATCTAAATTCAAATTTATGGCCTTAAAAGTCGGTCGGCTTTGACGTATCCTTAAGAGTGCAATCATGGAAATGGATCCCCGGGATCTCTGGTAGGATTGAAATTGTCTGTGGGAAGGGAACACCTGTAATAGGATTGAGTTTGAATTCTCTGTGTCATTCAAGGACGAGGAAAGGCTACATTCAAATTTATGGCCTCAGTAAGTCGATTGGCTGGGAAATATCCTCAACAATGGATTCCGGTTCTCTGCGAATGGCATTTAGGAGGCCAGGCTCCAGATCTCCACGAGCCATCCATAAATTTCTGAAGCCTAATCTCCAACTCACTTATGCTTTAAGCCATAAGTAAGAATGACTTAATGTAAAAACAAAAATATTGCATGTGACATCAGGCGCTGACATAAAAAGCAATGCAAGCTTATATTGTACTTTATAAATAAGAAGTTAGCAGGAGTCAAATGTAGAAGTATGCTACAAAGTCAGTCCTTGTTTCAACAGACTCGATCCTTATTGAAGGACTCAGAATAAGACTAACGCTTTTAGATATTCTCTAAGTTGATCTGTACATATTAAGAGTGGTGAAGCACTTGTATCCCTAAGCCGTGGTAGATGTATATGTATATGTATATGTATATGTATATGTATATGTGTATATATATATATATATATATATATATATATATATATATATATATATATATATATATATATATATATATATATATATATATATATAAGAAGACGAGCTGCGGCTCTAGGTACATCTCATCAGGGTAACCAAAGGGAAAGGCATCGTACTCAGGTACACTTATTTTGCCAACGTTTCACGACTCATAGTCGCATCCTCAAGGCTATAATAAAGATACGAACGAACTTTAAAACCAAGCACTGCATAATCCATTAAAATAACGCAATACCTAATAAAATTTAATGAACATCAGTAAGCAGAAAACTTGAAAATAATTTATGAACACCTTAAAACAGGAAATTATATTAAACATTAAAATTATGCACAAAATATCTCTTTAAGAATCTAAAAAATGTAAAACGACATAAAACACGAAAAAGGCAAGGCCATTCTGTACATTATCCTTGCAAAGGACGGGCAGTGACGGAGAGAATTTCTTAAACCCAAACAGCGCACTTTAGGCGATAAACAACTGAACAGAGGAGGATTGAGTATTCAAAGACGGAACTATCTTTTTTATCATAATGGGCTCCAAGATTGTTAGGTCGTTTTCATTATGCAATTGACCTATAATTGTAAAGTCCTTATCATCAATATATGTTTCACATAACTTAGAGTGGTTCATAATATTTGATTGTTCGGGATTTTTAAATCTACTGCCCGTTCTAAAACTGACGCCCCTGTGAGAATCTATTTTCACTTAGAGTAACCTCCTCGTACAACCCACATGAGTCCCCTGATCACATCTCGGGCACGTATATTTATAAATACCATTATATTTATATATATATATATATATATATATATATATATATATATATATATATATATATATATATATATATATATATATATACACACATATACACTCACACTAACATTTATAATATATATATATATATATATATATATATATATATATATATATATATATATATATATATATATAAATATATATATATATATATATGTATATATATATATATATAATATATATAATATATATATATATATATAAATGTTAATGTATATAGGTATGTAGATTAACAGTATATATGTACATATATATATATGTATTTTATGTACGTTATATATATATATACATATATATATACTGTATACATATACATATATATGCATACACACATATTATGTATATATATACATTTTGAAAATATTATTATCTCCATTTTTTATTTTCCGTAAAACTGAGTCAAAATCATTTGAGGAATGTCAAGAAGTCAAGGGTAACCTTTTTACAAAATTACCTTTTGAACAGGAGGAGGAAAATTCAGGGTTCCAAACAAAGATTCTCCTCTCAGTGGTTTTATTGCCTTGAAATACAACGACAAAGCAATGGAGAGAGAGAGAGAGAGAGAGAGAGAGAGAGAGAGAGAGAGAGAGAGAGAGAGAGAGAGAGAGAGAACGCACGGAAAACGGACACCTGGAAGAAGAAGGGGGCAGAGAAAGGCCAAGGTCACGAAGGGGTGGGGGTCACACAGGAGCCAGGCGATTATAGGATTAAAAGTACCCAGCACACATATATAAATACAGCTGGACTACGCGTCTGGTCACTATACGGATACTTGATAATGTGGACTGTTTGTCCAAGAAAGATTGTAATTTTTTCTGAATAAATACTCCATTAGATACCATCCAGCGTGAATGATGTCCTTTTAGTAATTCTACTAATGCACAAAACTATATATATTTACACACATACATACATACATATATATATATATATATATATATATATATATATATATATATACATACATACATACATATATATATATATATATATATATATATATATATATATATATATATATATATATATATATATATATATATATATATATAGATATACATCTAAATACAGAATCTATTATATATAAATCTTCATTTATAGTTACCGTCACTATAATGTCAAGAAAACAGAAGCCTCCTGATGAATGTAAAGTAAATACAATTGACGTAATGGTGAAGAGTATTTGGTTACCTAAACCAAATGCGTTCGAATATGAGTGAAACAAAATGAAAATTAAAAATATTCGATTATCTCTGCTAATCGCATTAATGGAGGCCAGCAGTATGCGACTGCACTTTCTATTTATTGTTTCGAAATGAAAACGCACTTTTTGATTATATCCCATTATCTAGCACGGCCTGGTCCCGATAAGCAGAAAACATCGCGGAGATAAAACTGAATGATACAAAACAGATTCACGTATAGGAATTTACGTCCGGGCCTCAATTTGTTTTGAAAAGCTGCCACATACTGTATACGCAGCCATCCCGGAAAAATCGCGTGGAAATGAAGAGATCGGGATTACTAGAGGTATTTTTGGATGTGGGAACCCAATTATGGTTTGTGGGAAATAAATTCAACTCCCATTTTTTTTTAGAATAAGCTTATTGGCCAGTCCCGATGCAATGACATTGCTGTACCTAGTCAGGGCTGAAATACGAGGGTAGAGATCAGTTATTAAGGCCTTTTCCATTTCAAGGGCTTTTCAACGGGAAAACAAGCAACACGTGGCTAATGGAATTACTCTTGTCAATGCACGCCAGATTTCATATTGCGGTTATTACGGATACGTGGTTATTGAATGGCAGATGCGTGATAAATTTCTGTCATTCGTTATCAAAACTTGGTTCATAGTTTCTTAAAATTTCTCCTTGTTACTACAGACAAGATACATTGCAATTACAGTTTCATAACATCTAAAGCATTTAATGACTTGCATAGACACATTCATTATGAATTCACATCAGATACACGAAAACTCAAAATATCTTTGGCAATACATATAATTACATTTAATGCTATGACTTCTCATCAACCGCACTGAAACATGGATTAACATCAGAACAAAATACATAACCACTCAAAACTGAGTAGAATATAGAATTTTGGCCAAAGGCCAAGTACTAGGACCAATGAGGTCACCCAGCGCTGAAACGGAAATTGACAGTAAAAGGTTTGAAAGGTGTAACAGGAGGAAAACCTCAAAGCAGTTGCACTATGAGTCAATTGTTAGCGGAGGGTGGAAAGTAAGATGGAAGAAGAGAATATGAAAAATAAGGTAAGTATGCCTTAGTTTAACAAGACCACTGAGCTGATTAACAGCTCTCCTAGGGCTGGCCGGAAGGATTAGACTTATTTTACGTGGCTAAGGACCAACTGGTTACCTAGCAACGGGACCTACAGCTTTTTGTGGAATCCGAACCACATTATACCGAGAAATGAATTTCTATCACAAGAAATAAATTCCTCTAATTCTTCATTAGCCGGCCGGAGACTCTTAACTCGAGCCTAGCGAGCGCTAGCCGACAACTCTACCGACTCGTCCAACAAGGAACTAAGAGAATGTGAAAGGAGGTGCAGTAAAAGGAACGAAAGGGGTTGCAGTTAGGGGAAACGAAACGCGGTAAAGAACCTTAAGTAAAGCGTATATATAAATAAATATATATATATATATATATATATATATATATATATATATATATATATATATATATATATATATATATATATACATATATATATACATAAATAAAGACAAAATCCACGAAGGACAATTAAAGGACAAGAAGTCGAGAGGCCTTGCAGGACACCATTTTTTCCTTTCCTTGGTGGATTTTGTCCTTATTTATATATTCATCACGTTCCATATTTTTGTGATTCAGTTATACATATATATACATAAATATGGTTATATATTTAATAAATATATGTAGAAATTCAATACATATGTATATACATTTATAACCATACTTATATATATATATATTATATAATATTGAGAGAGAGAGAGAGAGAGAGAGAGAGAGAGAGAGAGAGAGAGAGAGAGAGAGAAAGCATTTGCATGCATCAAGCAAATGTGACTACGATTTGAAGACCACGGCAGGACTATCTTTTGCAGCAGAAATGTATTATTCCTTTTCCCACTTTGTTTGACATTTTCCGATGCATATAACTTTTGCTATACACTAGATGATATCCAGTGTCATTTCCTTTTGATACCTAAGTCTTTTTAAGCAGCAAATGAGACAGTTCTACACAAAACTGGTCAACCGCAATAATAATAATAATAATAATAATAATAATAATAATAATAATAATAATAATAATAATAATAATAATAATAATAATAATAATAATAATCGCACGAGTCATTACAATGGTGAAGAAGTCCACAATGTTGTAATATATAATTACAATCACACCATTGTGGATTTCTTCTCCATAACAATAATAATAATAATAATAATAATAATAATAATAATAATAATAATAATAGCAAAGGGAATATCAACAATTCAAGTCTGGCTTTAGCTAGAATCAAACGTTTGTCGGAGCTATTTTACACGACTGCTGACAAAAATATCAAAACATTTATTGCGGCAAAATAGGAACGTCACAGTTTTTATTATTTTTATTTCCGAAAAAAAGGGTTACCGGTTAGTTAGACCTGCATTGTATCTAAAGCAATATAACTCGGCAAAAATGGAGAGCGAGGTTTATCGCGGGTGTATCGAGATTAAATTGGTTCACTCCTCGCCCCGCGTAATTGAATTACAATGACAAAAAGTTCGGCAATTTCTAACTGATGAACCAGGCCAACCAGGTTAGTCTCTGTATCTGTTTCGTTTTCACTGTCTCACTGTGTTAATTTTTTAGTTTTCTGAAAAGAAAACTATTGTGCCGGCTTTGTCTGTCCATCCGCACTTTATTCTGTCCGCACTTTTTCTGTCCGCCCTCAGACCTTAAAAACTACTGAGGCTAGAGGGCTACAAATTGGTATGTTCATCATCCACCCTCCCATCATCAAACATACCAAATTGCAGCCCTCTAGCATCAGTAGTTTTTATTTTATTTAAGGTTAAATTTAGCCATAATCGTGCCTCCGGCAACGATATAAGCCAGGCCACCAGCGGCCCGTGGTTAAAGCTTCAGGGGCCGAGGCTCATACAGCATTATACCGAGACCACCGAAAAACAGATCTATTTTCAATGGCCTTAATTATACAATGCACAGAGCTTCTTCGGCGCATGTTTTACTTGCTTTCATTGTATTTTGTTGGTTTTCCTACTCTAAGCCTTGTTGCGATTCTGTCTGGTTAAAACATTTCAATACAGACAAATGTATTTTTCTCTATTTTTCTCCTGTTAACAAAAGAATTGTCCCGGTACGTATTTACATTTCAAACTAATGAACGGTAAAACTGTTTTTCTTCTTTTTTTTTTTTTTAACTTTGCCCATATTTTCTAAAATTTCTCCGATTTGGGGAACATATAATCATACTTAAACGTGCTAAATCATATAGTGTATGGAAGCATGCAGTATTAATGTATGCGGATAAGTATAGATATTATACGGGGAAACGTATATATTACAAACTATGCAATATAAATTTTATAATGTATTTTACTGTATGTTGTCATGTAATTGTAGTATCTGCGGGAATGTATTCGCAATGTGTGGAAAATGTAAGTGTACATGTGTATTGGTATACTCGTATATTAGTATTACATAAGGACACGCATTTCTATTGTACGAATGTCTGTAGTCAATAAATCTAGGAATGTATCAGAGTATGGGGACACGTTTCTGTATTGTATTCAAACTGTATCTGCAGGGTACGCAAGCATGTAGATGCATAACACTATTTTGTGGAGTCCAGATACTGAATACTCCATAACCTGTAGCCTGTAACTCTCCAGGGACTTCTGTGGTAGGATATTCAAGAATAGTTTGATGGCTCGGTGGAGTGTTAGCATCCTTTACAAACGCTACACTTGTTTTTCTACCTCTCTGAACGCTATTTTATGATACAGTGGCGCAGTGTGTAACGTGAACGTTGAAATTATTGGAAGAACTCTCTCTCTCTCTCTCTCTCTCTCTCTCTCTCTCTCTCTCTCTCTCTCTCTCTCTCTCTCTCTCTCTCTCTCTCTCTCGCGAAACCCTATAAATATGATGGTAATCTACATTTCAAAATTCAGTTTTTTGTATATCTCCCGGAAAACATTATGGATGACATATGATCATGTCAAAGTTTAATAGAACTGTCTCTGTCTCTCTCTCTGTGTCTTTCCATGGAAATCACAAACACAAATATATTATATATATATAATATATATATATAATATATATATATATATATATATATATATATATGTATGTATATATATATATATATATATATATATATATATATATATATATATATATATATATATATATTGAACATTTCAAAATTCAGTTTTTATATCTTTCCGTGAAAACAATTTGCATAATATACCATGATCATGTCAAAGTTTAACAGAGCTCTCTCTCTCTCTCTCTCTCTCTCTCTCTCTCTCTCTCTCTCTCTCTCTCTCTCTCTCTCTCTCTCTCTCTCTCTCTCTCTCTCTCTCGTGGCGTGATAGTAGCACTCTCTATTCACAACGATTGAACCAAGGTTCAATTTTAGGAAAGGATTGAAAGGTCTAGGCACATTTCTTTAAATTCATTGAGCACTGTTAACCTAGTTAGTGGAGTAAGTACATGGTGGCCAGTCAACCAGGGGATGTAGTGTCAGCCAGGGGGAGGGAAGTAGAGGAAGTGGAGAAAGGAAGACGCATTTTAAAATGGTTTGACAGCACCGACCAAAAGAAAATAAAAAGTACCTCAGTGGGGATACACCTTCAACCTACCATGTTAAAACTATTCAACAATTCTCTCTCTCTCTCTCTCTCTCTCTCTCTCTCTCTCTCTCTCTCTCTCTCTCTCTCTCTCTCTCATATTGAGGAAACTTGCTTGATGTTTGTCGTCTTGTCTTGTTAAGATTTTCATTAATATCACCATGCCAAATGCAACGTCAAGATAATTATGGAAATACCGTACAAAAAACTATCGGAAGGAAATCAAATTAAACCGCCTATGTCGAAGCCATTTTAAAATATACAAAATAAAAAATTGTTACAGGTATGACTGACTCTACACAGTAAAGTTCGTTTATAACATAGAGGCTTTTAACGAATTCAGGCTTATAACGACTGAAAGTGAATTCCCCGGTCCCAATACGAATAAATGAACTTAAAATTGTTGTAGGTATGTAACGAATTATTCATTACGAAATCAGGTATATAACGAACTGTTTTGTACGTCCCAGTGACAGTTTTATTAGTAAAAAATACTGTTGTAACGAAGTGAAAATTTTGTTGTTCAACAAACATCAACCTAACTGGTATCACAGTGAAGAAGAAGAAGAAGAAGAAGAAGAAGAAGAAGAAGAAGAAGAAGAAGAAGAAGAAGAAGAAGAAGAAGAAGAAGTCATATCAAAATACCAACGGAAGCTTACAGTGAAAAAAAATTTAACCGCTTCGTGCTTGTTTATGTAATAATACGTAATAAAGGTCTTTTGAATTAATAGGCTTTGTTGCTTTGTCATTTAAAGGTTTTAAATGAATAGAAAACTACAAGCATAACTTTAATTTTGTTTTAAGCAATAAAATGCATATCCAGCTCTTGAACTAACAATGACTTTTATTGAAATGTATTAGAAATCTTGATGCACTTCGGAGGATCGACACTTTATCGTCTGGATTTCATCCTGTATCAAAACACGGGAGGTGATCCAATCATTTCAAGTACCTCCTTTTATAAAGAATGATGCCTGTAACGAATTCCAGACGACAGTCCCCTGGAATTCGCTATAAACGAACTTTACTCTATATAAAAGGAAATAAAAAAAAAAGGAAAACGGCTCAAAGTGATCTCCATTTCTCGAGCATGTAATGCAAGTTGTCACAGGTATGATTGACAGTCAATATCGAAGGGAACTGGGAAAAAAAACTGAAAAATATTTCCATTTCTCGAGCATGAAATACAAATAAAATTGTGAAAGTTATGACTGACTGTAAATAACGAACGAAATTAAGGAAAAAGCTCTCAAAGTCATCTCCATTTCTCTAGCATGTAAAATTTATGACTGACTGTAAATACTGAAGGAAATTGAGAAAAACTCAAAGTTATCTCCATTTCTCTAGTACACAACAAATAAGAAATTGTTACGGATAAGATTGACTGTAAATATCGACAGAAATTAATGAAAAAACTCTCGGAAGCATCTCCATTTCTCTAGGATGTAATACAAATTGTCATAGTATGAGAAAAAAACTGAAAACATTCCCATTTCTCGAAATTTTTACAGGTAAAATGGGCTGTAAATGTCGAAGGAAATTAAGGAAAAAACTCTCAAAGTGATCTCCGTTTCTCTCGCATGTAAAACAAATTGTGAAAGTTATGACTGACTGTAAATATCGAATTTCTCTAGCACACGACACATAAGAAATTGTTACAGGTAAGATTGACTGTAAATATCGAAAGAAAGTAATGAAAAAACTCTCTGAGGCATCTCCATTCCTCTACAATGTAATATGTCACGGTATGAGAAAAAACTGAAAAATATTCCCATTTCCCGAGCATGTAATACAAATAAGAAATTGTTACAGGTAAGACTGACCGTAAATAACGAAAGAAATTAAGGAAAAAAAAACTCTCAAAGTGATCTCCATTTCTCTAGTATATAAAAAAAATGGTGAAAGTTGTAATAGCGAAGGGAATTACGAAAAACTCAAAGCTATCCCCATTTCTCTAGCACACGACAAATAAATTGTTACAGGTAAGATTAAGTGCAAGTATCGAAAGAAATTAAGGGAAAAAACTCTCAGAGGCATCTCCATTTCTCTAGAATGTAACACAAAACATGAAGCTTGAACGCAAGCGACTTGACACCTATACGTCAACTCTAGATTGCCGGGGGGAAATCATTGGCTATTCAAATGCGTATCCTTATGGAATTCTCGTAGGCCTAGCTGAAAATGTAAAGAGCTTGTTTCCCCGCGTTTACATATTTTTCTAAACACGTCGCTTGGAATTGTCTTACGCCGTCCAAATGATTTTTCTCTGTAGCAAGATGCTGAGACCAACTTGTTCCATGAATAAATTAAGGCGTACACCTCTTACAACTGGACTACCACATTTGCGTAGCAATATTCGTTATGCCATACAGTTATACCATCAACTAGAAATGTGATGTAAAGAAGGCTTTAATCTTTAGGTTCTATGATAAATTTTGGCTTTAAGTAAAATTAAAAGTATTGAAATGAGAACTGTGGCTTATTAGTTTTTTATGTTATATACTATACACTGTCACACACACACACACACACACACACATATATATATATATATATATATATATATATATATATATATATATATATATATATATATATCTGAGAGCAAATGAATTGATGAACACATAAAATTTTGGCCAAAGGCCAAGCACTGGGACTTATGAGGTCATTCAGCACTGAAACGGAAACTGACAGTAAAAGGTTTGAAAATTGCAACAGGAGGAAAACCTTAAAGCAGTTGCATTATGAATCAATTGTTAGGAGAGGGTGGAAAGTAAGATGGAAGAAAGAGAATATGAGCAGAGGTACAATAAAAGGAATGAAAGGGGTTGCAGCTAGGGGCCGAGGGCACGCTGCAAAGAACCTTAAGTAATGCCTACAGAGCACCGCATGGGGTGCACTGACGGCACTAGCCCCCTACGGGGTATATGAGAGCAAGGGAGAGAAAAAAGAAAATAATTTTTACCAAGCGGCTCAATTATCTTTTGAATTCAATGGACCTTTGAACGGCAAAAGTCACTGTGACAAATTATCTATTCAAAAACCTGCGTCACTTTTGGCCAATATTTCCATTCTTTCACATCATGCTAAAAATATTTCCATTCTTTCGCATCATACTACAAAATATTTGCAATCTAAAAAAAAAAAACAAATGGCTTTCTTACGTTTGTTTCGATTTTTGTTGTCCTTTGCAGCTGCCTCGGATATTTCCCAATCCATCAATTTGTTTTTTTAGTTTTCTGAAAAGAAAACTATTGTGCCGGCTTTGTCTGTCCGTCCGCACTTTTTCTGACCGAGCTTTTTCTGCCCGCCCTCAGATCTTAAAAAATTCGTATGTTGATCATCCACCCTCCAATCATGAGACATAACAAATTGCAGCCCTCTAGCCTCAGTAGTTATTTTATTTAAGGTTACAGTTAGCCATAATCGTACTACTGGCAACGATGTAAGACAGGCCACCACCGGCCCGTGGTTAAAGTTTCATAGATCGCGGCTCATACAACATTATACCGAGACCCCGAAAGACAGATCTATTTTCGGTGGTCTTGATTATACGCTGTACAGAAAACTCGATTGCGCCGAAGAAACTTCGGCTTATTATTTACTTGTTTTAATTAACAGAATTCCTCTCCGTACAATTGCTACATGTAACTGATTCTTCTTGAGACAACTGACTTTTAGTTGAATGAATGATAAAATCTGTAGAGCATTTGATTGATATTTAAGAGAAACTACCTTCGTCTCATACTTATTTTATTTTTAGAGAAATGGGATAACTTTAACAGTTTTTTTCCTTAATTTCCTTCGATATTTACAGTCAATCATTTCAGAATCAATCTCTTATTTGTTGTGTGCTAGAGAAATGGAGACTACTTTGAGAGTTTTTTCTTAATTTTTTCGACATTTACAGTCACCTTACCTGTAACAAAGGACCTTCACAGCAAGGCCAAAGTTCATTTGAACCACACGGGATGAAAAAATAAAGAAGATTGGAAGAATATGCCATAATGACACAAAAAAAACAATAAAAGTTTTTTCCTCTCAGCTGAAATAATTCGCATCTGCTGCTTACTAAACTAAACCTCCGCTATCTGTGCAACATTTCTCATCTTTTATCTTTCCTGGTGTGCTTCGAAAATCCTTTCGATTTTGTGGTATTCAAATTTTCACGCGAGGTTGATGGTTTAATATTGTCTGTATTATTCTATTATTCAGCTAAATAACAGAATCTTTTGGGAATCTGTTATTCACTTTCACAATGTTGTCTCCAGAAACATAATAGTCATCCACACAATGTTCGTTTTCCTTGTATTTTCTGGGTACGATTTTCACTGATATTCTGTGAAAAATGTCAAATGGTTTCAGCAGAATTCGTGCCACAAAATGTAAGTAAATTAAGAGCTTTGCCACTGTCGCGAATTTTCAGATGATTCCTGGCGGAGTCGTATTCATAAACATTAGTAAAATGTTTATTGTGTTGCTGCTGCATTTTGTGAGAGTTCCCAACCAATGAATATTCACATCTGCACACGGCCTGAAGTCGAACATTTCCTTTCAGTTTAAAGGTTTTCTTTATGTGTCAGAAAACTAGTATCATATTGCTAATATTTCCGACTTCCTTTTCCTCAATTACGGGAAAAAGCAATGGTAAACCACTACATACGTTGGAACCAGGATTCAAAATAGAAAATAACATGAGAAAAAAGCTGCAACCATTTTATCTTTTTTTTTCAAATCTTTCTCGTTTATGGAACTCCAGTGTTCACCTGACCAACAGCCAACCTTTCAGATCATTCCTGGATAGTGACCCCCAAGGGTTTTCGGGGGTCGTTATCTAGGACAAATATTTCTTGGGGGTCATTATCTTTAAGATATTTACAGTCTTTTGTTGATGTTTTTACGGTAATCGCCAACGGGCTCGCACTAAACACGCCGCAAAGGTGGATACATACCGGGGCTAAAACCCTTGGGGGACGCTATCTAGGAACGATCCAACCTTTCACATCAAAATCGAATTACTGAAAAGAAGCTGAAAACAGACCAGGCTTCCAATGTCTGACTCTGGAGAAGGAGGTTAATCTAACCATCCTGGCTGTAAGGATATCCCAATTATCTTCACAATTAGCCGAATTGCCGGCGTAGCCAGGAGGGAATCGCAGTATACTGGGAAACAGGCTGATGCGATAATAAATGTCAGTCAGAATTTGTGTAACCTTTTTGGAGAGAGAGAGAGAGAGAGAGAGAGAGAGAGAGAGAGAGAGAGAGAGAGAGAGAGTGAGAGAGATTAGAGATAAATTAAAAAGCACTTCAAAATAGTGATTAGATGATAAATGTAAATCTGAATTTCTGTGCAAAATATTTGATGATATTAATATATATATATATATATATATATATATATATATATATATATATATATATATATATATATATATATATATATATATATATATATATATATAAATAGAGATAAACTCTCTCTCTGTATAATTATAATATACAGACACACAAAAGCACATCACTCTCTAGTCTTTTCTCTCTAAATCTCTCAGATTTTCTGTAATCTATTTGATGAAGAAGTAAAATGAGAGAGAGATAGAGAGAGAGACTATAATTAGTATATAACTACATTTCAAATCTAGTGATTATATGATAAATGTAAATCTCTTTCTGTGTAAAATACTTGATGACGAACTAATATCTCTATATATATCTATATATATATATATATATATATATATATATATATATATATATATATATATATATATATATATATATATATATATATATATATATAGAGAGAGAGAGAGAGAGAGAGAGAAATTTACCATGCATCTTCTATTCCATCCCTTTTCAATGTATCATTGTTTTTCTTATTACGCCCCCTTCTTCGTAAGTGGTTTAAGAAGTCCCATTACCTTCTGCACCTTCATTTAGCTTTTTTATGTTGCTGCATCATCATTATCATCATCATCATCATCATCTTATCCTAAAAGTCTGCTTATAAAGAACTCAACCCACTCTACTACTTCTCCCTCAATGGCTCAAGAATCCGGACGCTGTCTGCCTCATTATCTGAATATCTCGGTCTCCTTCCGTCATTATGAGTCCCCTTTCTCGACGATTTCAAAGCTGCTCCTTTGCTCTCTACCTCATGATCGAATGCCTCAATCAGAGGGCGAGGCCACTTAGGTCTTCTTCTCCTTCTTCTTCTTCTCCTAACGGTAGTAATTTTTCCCCGTCCGTGTAATTACCGAGATGGGATTCCATCGTCTCTTTTCGACAAGTGGCTTGAGCCAGGGATCATACGTCTAATTAATAGATGTGAGAAGGTCTGTTAAAAATTTCTGGGAGAATATTCCTTGAGTATTATCTCTCTCTCTCTCTCTCTCTCTCTCTCTCTCTCTCTCTCTCTCTCTCTCTCTCTCTCTCTCTCTATATATATATATATATATATATATATATATATATATATATATATATATATATATATATATATATATATATATATATATATATATAATGGATATACATACATATATATATGTATATAAATAAATATATAATCACGTATATATGGGAGAGAAATAAACACACTCATTATATATATATATATATATATATATATATATATATATATATATATATATATATATATATATATATATATATATATATATATATATATATATATAATGAATAGGTAGACCAGTACTTGAGGAAACATTCTTTATTGCGACTAGTTTCGAGGTTCTAACACACCCCATCATCAGGCATCTAAAATAACAAATAAATACAATGAAAGAAAAAAACACTCATTAAAATGAAATAAAATTAAATATCAGAACTAACTACCAAGAATTAAAATTGAACAGTACCAGTTTAACCTATAAAAGCAAGAGTCAAGAGAGGAATATAAGGCAAATACAAAGATAGTTACAGAAGATAGACACAGAATTAAAAACAAAATGCAACTCAACTGACCGTTCATTATTACAGAGTGATGGTTTTTCTTTGATGGTATATAATGTTTCAATGTGGTTAGCTCCATCACTAGAACGACTGGCTAATATAGAAAAAGAATTTATACTCAGAGGATGGTCATGCTGATGGCAGTGCTCACGAATGGCACTAAATGCTTGTTTGTTAAGTGGCCTGTTTGTTCTAATTGATCGGCCTAGTTGTTCAAAGGCACGGACCCGAAACTGGCGCTTAGAACAAACAGGCCACTTAACAAACAAGCATTTAGTGCCATTCGTGAGCACTGCCATCAGCATGACCATCCTCTGAGTATAGATTCTTTTTCTATATTAGCCAGTCGTTCTAGTGATGTGGAGCTAACCACAATTGAAACATTATATACCATCAAAGAAAACCATCACTCTGTAATAATGAACGGTCAGTTGAGTTGGTTTTATTTAAATCTGTGTTATCTTCTGTAACTATCTTTGTATTTGCCTTGTATTCCTCTCTTGACTCTTTGCTTTTATAGGTTAAACGGTACTGTTCAATTTTAATTCTTGGTAGTTAGTTCTGATATTTAATTTTATTTCATTTTAATGTGTTTTTTTCATTGTATTTATTTGTTATTTTAGATGCCTGATGATGGTGTGTTAGAACCTCGAAACTAGTCTTGGTTACTACTACCTATTCCTTATTCGACTCCGCTTTCCACGGAATTCTTCTGTTGCATCTATATATATATATATATATATATATATATATATATATATATATATATATATATATATATATATATATATATATATATATATTACCACAGGTCTACCCCAAAGCCAAATCAAAAGTCCTTCAAAGAAGGCATCGTGCTTACCCCATACAAAAAAAAATGGGAAAAAGCACGTTAAAAGAAGAAGAAGATATATATATATATATATATATATATATATATATATATATATATATATATATATATATATATATATATATATATATATATATATATATACATATATATATATATATATATATATATATATATATATATATATATATATATATATATATATATATATATATATATGTTGGAAGCTGAAGGGGAGAAGGCAATAGAGTTCAGAAGTAAAGTGGAAAGAGCCAGAGAAGAGCGATATATAAGTGGATTGTCAGAATCGCCTGAATAGATATGGGACGATATGAAAGAGGTTGTGATGCCACCAGCAGCAGAGGTGTGTGGGAGGACAAGTGGTCAGCAGCAACGGGAAAAAGAAACGTGGTGGTGGAATCAAGAGGTTCAAACAGCTGTGAAGGAAAGAGTAGAGAGAAGCCAAGAGAGAGTGATATGAGATGATGGGAAAACCAGAGTGAGAAAAAATAATCTACAGAATTGCAGAAGCGAGAAGAAAAGACTGGCAAGATGTAGGAGAGGTAGGAATTATTAAAGATGAAAATGGAAATATCTTAACTGAGGAAGAAGTCAAGTGAAGATGGAAAGACTATTTTTCACAACTATTAAACACTGAAAATGAGTGTGAAGAACTAGAAAACGTTCCTCCAGTAGAATGACCAATAGCAAACATCAGAGACAGTGAAGTCGAGAATAATATAAAGAAAGGAAAAGTAAATAAAGCTGCAGGAAAGTCAGAGATAACAAAAGAAATGATTAAAACATTTGGAAATCTAGGCTAAGAGTGGGTGCACACACTATTGGAAAAGATCTGGGATATAGAGCTAAATGCCAAGGGACCGGAACGATAGTTGGATGATTAAAATATATAAACAAAAAGGAGACGTGTTAACCTGTGGGAACTACAGAGGAATAAAGCTTTTGGAGCATGTATTCAAGATACTGAAAAGCATAGTAGAAGGAAGGTTGAGAGAGTTGATAGATATACATGAGCAGTAGTTTGGGTTTATGTAAGGAAAGAGCAGTGGATGTTATTTTTATTTTAAGACAAGTCCAAGAGAAGTATCTAGAAGGAAACAGGAAAGTTTACATGTGTTTTGTGGATCTTGAAAAGGCGTATGACAGGGTACCAAGAAGAGTAGTTTACTGGTGTTTGAGAAAGAGAGGAGTACTAGATAAGTCGGTAAGGTTAGTGAAGATGATGTATGGGGGGGCAAGAACCACTATACAGACAAAATATGAGGAGACAGAGGCATTCCCTGTGGAGGTTGGCCTCCATCAGGGATCAGCTCTGAGTCCACTCTTGTTCCTCGTCGTTATAGGCCCTTTGACATCACAATTAAGGAACAACGAAGAACTGTAGGTACTGACGTTTGCTGATGATTTAGTCATTATAGCAGACACAGAAGAGGAACTGCAAGAAAGGTTTTTAGCATGGAAATGTGCCCTATAAAGGAAAGGATTGAAAGTGAACATTGGAAAGACAGAGCTAATGATTAGTAGTAAAGGACATGAGGAGGTAAACATTCAAGTGGAAGATGGTACAGTGCTAAAACAGAACAATGAGTTTAACTACTTGGGATCAATAATAACAGAGGAGGGAGGTACTAAGAAAGCAATGAAAGAAGCATGGCGAAAATGGAGAGAAGTAACTGGAGTTATTTTAGACAAGAAAATGCCAGTAAGGCTCAAAATGAAGATTTAGAAGACAGTTATCAGGCCCGTACTATTATATGGGGCAGAAACTTGGGCACTTAGAGAAAAGAGAGGGGACTGTTGGAGAGAACATGAGATGAGGCCGGTGAGATGGATTGCTGGAACATCACTACTGGAAAGGAGGGAGAGTCAAGATAGAAGAGGAATGTGTGGTATATGTAATGTAAAGCGGAAGGCTAGGGATGCTCGTCTGAGATACTATGGCCATGCAATAAGAAGGGAGGTGGAACCAATCAAGAGAGCCAAGAACATGCCAGTGATTGGGAGGAGGAGTGTGGGGCATCAGCCGATCAGATAGATAAGTTAAGTATACCATGGTTTAACCAGACCACTGAGCTGATTAATAGCTCTCCTAGAGAGGGCTGGCCCGAAGGATTAGACTTATTTTACGTGGCTAAGAACCAATTGGTTACCTAGCAACGGTACAACTTATTGTGGAATCCGAACCACATTATACCGAGAAATGAATTTCTATCACCAGAAATAAATTCCTCTAATTCTTCACTGGCCAGCCACAGACTCAAACGCGGGCCCAGCAGAGTGCTAACCGAGAAATATACCGACCCATCCAACGAGGAACTATCTTAGATGTGGTGAAGAGGATTATGGGTGAGGTGGGACTGGGGGAGAGAGATGCGAGGAATAAAATTGGATGGAGAAAGTTGACTCGAGCGGCCGACCCTGCTATACAGTGGGACTAATAAGGTCGAGAGAAGATATGTGTGTGTGTGTACAATTCCCGTATACTGAAACTCAGCCGTATCCATTAGCGAGAGCGATGCCATACTCATCTGGCGTGACCAGCGGGAGCGGGGTGATTTTGAGTGAATATTCAACAGAGCATTTAACTGAAGCCTATATCAATTAGAGGCACACGTTGAGAATGTACTAATGCGGGGCAGATTGTCCTGCAAGGGTTTTAACTAAAGTTTTGTTCTTTCATTTCTAACTTTTAAAACTATCATAATTCGTCCCCGTTTTGACGAACTGGTGTAACCAATTTTTAGTTTTCTGTACAAGAAAACTATTGTGCCGGCTTTGTCTGTCCGTTCGCACTTTATTCTGTCCGCTCTCGGATCTTAAAAACTATTGAGGCTAGAGGGCTGCAAATTGGTATGTTGATCATATACCCCAAAATCATCAAACATACCAAATTTCAGCCCTCTAGCCTCAATAGTTTTCATTTAATTTAAGGTTTAATTTAGCCAAAACTGTACTTCTGGCTACGATATAGGACAGGCCACCACCGGCCCGTGTTAAAGTTTCATAGACCGCGGCTCATACAGCATTAAACCCAGACCACCGAAAGATAGATCTATTTTCGGTGGCCTTGAATATACGCTGTAGTGGCTGTACAGAAAACTCGATTGTGCCGAAGAAACTTCGGCGCATTTTTTTACTTGTTTTTATAGTTTTCCAGCCGAAATGACCCAGTTTTTCAAACTCTGTAACATATAAAACTTCAGCTGTCTGTGTTGTCACATTTTCGAACCAAATGTCCTCACAGAAGCTCTGAATAATATAAAAATCTTTGAAGTCCATTTCCTCAGAATGGGGCGGAAAATGGTTTACGCCAGTTCGGAATTGGAATATAAGATTCAGGTCAAAGGCCAAAGCACTGGGACCTGAGGTCATTCAGCGCTGTAAGAAAAATTGATAGTAAAGGAGGTGGTAAAGGAGTAACAAGAGAAAAGCCTCGCAGTTGTACTATGAATCTATGACCGAAAGTATAGTAAAATGAGTAAAAGGAATTGCAGCTATGGGCCGAAGACACGCTGCAAAGATCCCTAAATGATGCCTACAGTGCACCGCGCGGGGTGCACTGATGGCGGTACCCCCTTTACGGGATGCGCCAGTTCGCCAAATCAGGGACAAATTATACGGGATTTGTTTTTCGTAGCTTCTTCAACGCCATTAAAGGATTGAAGAGTGATATCTTCCTGCTAGCTTTATGGGAATATAGAAATTCTATTCCTAGGTTATATGGAAGTAATTTATATTTTCATTCAATTGTTTATTTATTTATTTTATCTATTTACTTATCAATTGTTTATTTATCTAGTTACTTATTCAATCCCTTATTTATAATTAAATAATGAAATACTTCACTAATATAATGGTTCACATCTTAGCAAATAATTCATGAACCGATTTATACATTTCCATTATAAATATTCATTAATGAGACCGAGATATTAAGGAATTGATTTATTTACATACTTATTTCTTGAAATTATATTATCAAATGTTTTATTAATTCAATCATTGACACCTTAGAAATTCATCCACAAGCGGATTTATATATTTTCGATTTATCTATTCACTAATGAGACCAATACTTGACGGGATTGTTAAGTAATTAGGAATGATCTAATTGTTCATTTTCCCCGTTTAATAACAACCACCTGTAAGGAAAAAAGATATGAATAGGAGAGCGGTTTTTTAAACTTTTTATTACCACACCCCCTCTAAGAGCTGCCCCTTCCATCCACGCCCCCCCCCCCCTTTGCATCTGTGAGTAAAATTCCCTCCTAGATTTAAAGGAAAATAAAAACAGAGAAAGGGTTTCGAGGGATAGGGAGGGAAGTAAATTATTACAAAACATGATACTAGGCGGGCGAGCGCTCCCCCCCGGTTGAGAACCACTGGAATAGGAAGTCGAGTTAAAAATCCCTGAGCTGCAAACTCAAAAATGGAGGACCCTCGGGGAATCACTCTCAACTTTAGGTAAAGGTACAAGTAAAACAATTAGTGACTTTTCAAAAAAAAAAAAAAAAAAATCCCCCCAATCTTCGATAATGAATTACTTCTAATAGGCGGTACAATCAATAAACGCCCTAGATATCCTATTACTGGGGGGGGGGATTTTAATCCTGTTAACGCTCAAAGAAAGTTGATTGGAAGCGACGAGGATCTGCTGGAGTTGCGCGGAGGAAACATTCTCTGTTACAGAAAAGAGTGATGAACAGTCCTGACAACTCAGTACGATATAATATGGGATAAAATCTTAAAACTCCACAAAAAATTCTACCTGTATTTCACTTACTTCCATTTCCCCGCTCTCTCTCTCTCTCTCTCTCTCTCTCTCTCTCTCTCTCTCTCTCTCTCTCTCTCTCTCTCTCAGAGCAATGTAAATACGGAAACTTAAGTGATAATATAATAAAACTCTACGGATAATGCTACTCATATTTCACTTACTTTTCTCTCTTCTCTCTCTCTCTCTCTCTCTCTCTCTCTCTCTCTCTCTCTCTCTCTCTCTCTCTCTCACTGTGAATAGAGTGTGATGAATAATCTAAAGCGTCATTAAACCTCGCTTTCAAAACAGGAACTCAGGTATTCGCCTGGAAAGGGTAATTTTATTTAATTCAATTCAAGGAAACGCTGAATGACTATAATTTTTACTGCGACACGTTACATAATTCCCTCTTGGGTTATATTGTTATTACCATGACAACGTAACTCAATTACTGTACACTGCAGATCTGCCCTTAAAAGATTACAAAATCATTAAGATGTGGGACTGGAAACAAAAGGTCCATACCATATACTCATCAGCAAGAAATAAAACATGATTTACTTTCTTGCCCGGAAGACAATTGAGTGAATGTTACAATATAACAAAGTAATATTTAATCGTTATATATGCAGAAAGTGACACATTTGGATGATTGTATAATATACTCATATCCATATAGTTAGTAAATAACCGACTGGGAAGAACGGCGCTTTTGTTAAATCTTGGAAGATCCAAGGATCTTCTTAAAAGATTATAAGAATGCAGATCAACAGAAGTAAAGTCAGTACTCCATTTCCTTACGCAGAGGAAAAGGTTCACCAATCAGAGATGAAACACTCATTTACAGAGAACAACTGCGCCAATCAGTTAATCTTTAGAGAGCAACTGAATCAATCAGCTAATCTTCTGTAAGCAACTGAGCCAGACAGCTTTTCTTCAGTGAGCAATTGAGCAAGTCAAGGTAATCTTCAGTAAGCAACTAAGCCAGTCAGTTAATCTTTAATGAGCAACTGAGTAAATTAACTAATCTAGTGAGCAACTGAGCCAGTCAGCTAGTGTTCAGTGAGTAATTGAGCAAATTAAGCTAATCTTCAGTGAACAACGGGGCCAGTCAGCTAACCTGCAGTAAGCAACTGAACAAATCAGCTAATCTTCAGAGAGCAGGTGAGTCAGTCAGCTAATCTTCAGAGCAAATGAGCCAGTCAGCTAACCTTCAGTGAGCAACTGAGCCAGTCAGCTAATCCTCAGTGAGCAACTGAGCCAGTCAGCTAATCTTCAGTAAGTAACTGAATAAATCAGCTAATCTTCAGAGAGCAGGTGAGTCAGTCAGCTAATCTTCAAAGAGCAAATGAGCCAGTCAGCTAATCTTCAGTGAGCAACTGAGCAGTCAGCTAATCTTCAGTGAGCAACTGAGCCAGTCAGCTAATCTTCAGTGAGCAACTGAGACAGTCAGCTAATCCTGAGTGAGCAACTGAGCCAGTCAGCTAATCTTGAGTGAGCAACTGAGCCAGTCAGCTAATCTTCAATCACCAAAGAGTCAGTCGGCTAATCTTCACTGAACAATTGAGCAAGCCAAGCTAATCTTCAGTGCGCAACTTAGCCAGTCAGCTAATCTTCAGTGAGCAACTGAGCAAGTCAGGTAATTTTCAGAAAGCAAATGAGTCAATCAGCTAATCTTGAGTGAGCAACTGAGCCCGTCAGCTGACCTTCAGTGAGCAATTGAGCCAATCAGCTAATCCTGAGTGAGCAACTTAGCCAGTCAGCTAATCCTGAGTGAGCAACTGAGCCAGTCAAGGTAATCTTCAGAATGCAAATGAGTCATTCAGCTAATCTTCAGTGAGCAATTGTGCTAGTCAGCTGATCTTCAGTGAGCAATTACATTAGTCAGCTGATCTTCAGTGAGCAATTTAGCCGGTCAGCTAATCTTCAGTGAGCAACTGAGCCAGTCAGATAATCTTCGGTGAGCAATTGAGTCAGTCAGTTAATCTTCAGAAATCAACTGAGTCAGTCAGCTAATCTCCAGTGAGGAACTGAGCCAGTCAGCTAATCTTCAGTGAACAACTGAGCCAGTCAACTGATCTTCAGTGAGCAACTGAACCAGTCAGCTAATCTTCAGAGGGCAAATGAGTCAACCAAGCATGAAGTTATCAAAAATGAAAGCCCCTTTAGCATTAGTACCATAAAGAATCTATTACTGGGAGGACAAATCATGGTAATTGTTGCTCGTTTACTCAACATTCAGAGTTCTCGTAACTGGAGAGTTTTTATTCAACGCTACGTATTTTGGAAATGACGAAGCTGACTGTTTCATATTTACTGGCATTGCTCTTATTCCGTTCACTTTGTTGACAACAGTTCAAGACCCGTGTAAGAGTTCTAAGTTTGCTCCAAACGATGCTGTCGTTCAATCAAGTTCTGAACTTTTATTGAAGGGGAATAGCTGTGATTTCACAGAAAGTTTTAATTGGAATCATTTAATTAGGCTTACTGAACAATCAGAACTTCGGGTATTAGAGAGTAATGCACTGGGCATTAACTTTGGGAAGAATCTCTTCATGGGTGGCTTATAACTTTGAAGCACATATACCAGACGTTTGAGTAACACTTGTAGACCGGCATTATATAAGGGGAAAGTTGAAGAAGTCAGACATCTCAGAGGGAAAGATATGGGTCTATTTAACTTCCTCCAGACTGCATGTTTTATGTCATTTTGATGTGTCCTCTTATGCTACAGGAAATTTCAGAGGTTTCCAGATTTTAAACATACATTAGGTCTAGTAGTCAGCAATACTGATTCTGCAAAAAGTAGAAATAAATAAATAATATAAATTAACTGTCCTCTATATCAGGAAGTCTTAGGTCTCTCTTAGGCTCACTATAACACGTTATAGATAGATTCTAATATTATAGATGAACTTATCAAGGCTTAAACATTACTCTTGGATGAATCACCGATTGGTGTTCCGTTCTTGTAGAAAATTGCTGTTGAATCATTCGGAAAAGGCCGTCAACATTACACTGGGATAATGGATTCCTTTTATCAAATCTTGGAGGCGCATTTGTTTCATATTAAGTCTATATTATAGTCTATCTATATATACATACATATATATATATATATATATATATATATATATATATATATATATATATATATATATATATATATATGTGTGTGTGTGTGTGTGTGTGTGTGTATGTGTGTGTGTAAATACGCAGTAGATAGATAGTTGGATAGATAGATAGATAGATAGATAGATAAATAGATAGATACATAGATAAAACTATGACCTCAGATTGCTACCAGGCATTGGTTCGAATACCACCTGAGAAGGAGGGATTCATTATATTCCTTCCGAATAGCTGACGAAAAGCAAAGCATATATGTCTTTGCGGCTATTATACACATACACAAACACACATAGATACACACAAACTCACACACATATACACACACACACACACACACACATATATATATATATATATATATATATATATATATATATATATATATATATATGTGTGTGTGTGTGTGTGTGTGTGTGTGTGTGTATATATATGCATATGGATAGACACACGCATATATATATATATATATATATATATATATATATATATATATACATGAACGTGCATATATATAACCAGACTACACGCAGACTACACCATACTACACACACTTAAACTCCTTTTATTTTCCTCGTCACTCCTCATATTAAACAGCCAATTACCATCACTCTCCGCTCCATTCTTCATCTTGATCTGCCTCGCATTAATCTGATACTTGGAAATGATGAACCTCCGGGTGTAACTCGGCGATATCTATTAATTCCCAGAAAATTATATTTAGCAGAAATGAGAACTGGATTTGCAATTAGCATACGTAATGTTTTTCGTTACGTCACGATCGCTCGTCTTCTCCGAGACGAGCGAACTAATGGACGGAGAGAAATCTCAATGCGTGTAATTACGCCACTCAACTCTCCTTCAGCCACCGCCGCTAAGTGGTAGACTTTGCGGTGTTGAACTAGATGGTGTATCTATCATATATATATATATATATATATATATATATATATATATATATATATATATATATATATATATATATATATATATATATATTAGCTTTAGCACATACACAATTGTTCTGTGGATTGGTAGAATTACTAACAGGACCTCATTCAAACTGGATGATATCTAATGGAGTATTTATTCAGAAAAAGTTGCAAGCTTTCTTGGACAAACAGTCCTCTTTATCAAGTTTGAATGAGGCCCTTAGTAAAATACACACACACACACACACACACACACACACACACACACACACATATATATATATATATTACCATAGGTGAAAAAATATATAGAAAAAAAGAGAGGCGTCTACGTTCTGACCGGTTTCGACTTTATTTCCAAGCCATTGACGAAGGACTGATGCACAGTATTAGAAGTCACATATATATATATATATATATATATATATATATATATATATATATATATATATATATATATATATATATATATATATATATATATATATATATATATATATATATATACTACAGAGACAGTACTAACGAACATACACAACCGGTTGAGACTACTGATCCACCCAAAGGCGGGTGTCAAGGCAGGAGAGGCCTTCAAAACTCATTTGGCTAAAAATCACAATATACCCTCAGGGGACAACACCGATAAACGTACCGACCATAGGAGACTACAGATCCACAGCTGAGAGGTGTCAGGGAGGCGGGTTGGAAAAATCATTAGCACTACTGCCCCCTACTGTTTATAATTTAATATATATATATATGTTTATATATTATATATATATATATATATATATATATATATATATATATATATATATATATATATATATATATATATATAGGTGATTGAACCTAGCTGGCGGTGGCTCCCACGATAAAAAAAAAAACATTATTCTTCTTCAAACTGATTAATCGTGAACGAATTCCACTCACCTATACAGAAGGCTTATCAGCAGCGCATCGAACCTCCCAACAACCACTGCACCAATCGCAGCTACATTATACATACTCTCTCATTTCCTGAAAGGTGAGGCCTCATTTTCCTGTTCCTTCTTTGTAGTTCTTCCTCTCATCCTTCCTCCTTAGACTTCCGAAATGTGGTACTCTTTTCATCAACCTATAACCATCCATTCTCTCCACATGACCAAAGCATCTCAAAATACTCTGAGCTGTCGTATCACTCATACTAATCCTCTAATCATTCCTTCATCTCCCCATTTCTTATCTTTATATTACTTCTTATGTCACAATTTCCATGTGAACAATTCATCTCTAAAGCTTCCACCTTTATTTTAATTTGCGTTCAGCGCCCACAGTTCACTTCAGTAGAACTGAGTTGGCTCAACAATTTCTTCACACATTCCAAAGGTTAATGGAGGAAACTAACTGAAGAAAAGTTGTCAGAGTTAATTTATTAAGGAGGCTGGCGTTACTTGTAATAATTAAAGGAAGAAATGTCATAAGATTTAATGCAAAAAAGAACGATTTTTTTAATATTAATTACAGAGAAAGGTGTGAAAGCTAATAAAATGATGCAAATTTAAAGTTAATTAACAGAAGTTATTTAAGTTAATTACAGAAGGAAACAATATTTGAACTATTGAAATGAAGAAAAGTTTTTAAAGATAATTATGTAAAGAAAAGTTATTAAAGGTATTTAACTGCTTTAAAGTTATTAGAAATAATTAGGAATAGAAGGTTTCTGTTGATAACTGAAGTAAGAAAAGTTATTAATTTTATGAGCTAAAGGTTAAAGGTTACTAGATATAATGAAGGTCCGAAAGGTTACAGAGTTTTTTTCACAGAACTAATGAAATGAAGAAAGGTTATTAGTGTTGAATACAGGAATTATAGGTTACTAGAGGTATTGAAGGATAGATAGGTTACAGAAGTTTGTTGATAGAGTTAATGAAATGAAAGAAAAAAGTTTATTGAAGGTAATGACAGAAAAAAATGGTATGAAAGTTGTAAAAGGAAGAAAGGTATGTTAGAGCCAGGAAGACAAGAAGGAGGAAGAGGGTTCCAGTATTTTGGCAGGAGAAGGAAAGAAGCAATACGGCACTGGGAACATCATTAATAAACGAAAACTCAGATCTCTGAAACATTGGAACAGGAAGTTTGTGTGGAACTGGTGTTACAAAAAAAAAAAAAAAAAAAAAAGACTTGAGGAATATTTGTGTTTGCGTTTATCCAGATGGAAAGAGTAGATGTTTATAAAGTCTTGGGACCTGCAAGAGGATGTAAACCCTGATGACTGACTAAGTCAACGCTAGAAAAGGTAAAAAACGACGCTTTAAAATGCAAGCAATGCTTGCAAAAGTTTGATTCACAGGGGGGTCACAACCAACACGTTGGACCGTCTTCTTTAAAACGAACACGTGTCTAACCTGAGGGTAAAAACTCTTAAGGAAGAACAAATAAGTTGAAAAAACTCTTTGAAAAACAAACAGCAACATGAAAAAACTAAGCAAGGGAACGAAAGTTCTGAAATGATGGAACGAGGAAAAAGTTAACGTCGTAGAAATGGTCTTTGTAGCAAACCTGCCTCTGTGTTGATGAGGACGAGAGAGGAGCGGAGAGAAACCCTTCATCCCTGAATTCACCGATAAGAACTTGGGATTGACTCAGAGGAGATTTAGAAAGTGTTACTCCAACTTCGACCAAAGAAACGGGTGATTAGGCACCCGAGATAAACCACCAGGGAAGAGACGCCCATAAGAAAATGAGAAAGTCGGAGTTGCGTCAAGTTTCCGAACGTCTGATTATGTGGGACTCTCGAATCACGGGGGAAGCGAAAGGAAAGCTCTGTTTCTCTTTGATGTTTTTCCTCTCCTTCCCTTATTGGTAATAATTATTACTGGTAGTCTCTCTCTCTCTCTCTCTCTCTCTCTCTCTCTCTACTCTCTAGAGATTTCTGTTCTTCTGATGTTGCTTTCCGAGTTATCGGTAGTTTTATCGCGTCACGTATGTGTATAATAATAATAATAATAATAATAATAATAATAATAATAATAATAATAATAATAATAATAATAATAATAAGAAGGAAGCATAACCTCTTTTGAACAGGTCCTTTTCATAAGGATGGCTGCATCATTTCGGTTAACTTTATATCAAATCTTCTCAATTCTTAATTTTCCATACAAGTCTTTTCTCGTCTACGGTAATATTGGACAATAACTGGCCAATGTTTATCCTTTGGTAAAGAGAAATACATTTGCATCACGTCCACAGCAGCCTTTCTTCTGTATACGAGGTAGTGAAATACGGGTAAGTAAACCCGTAGAGTTTAATAGCAGGTGGCGTATAAGGATTATAATCCTTATACGCCACCTGCTATTAAACTCTACGGGTTTACCTACCCGTATTTCACTACCTCGTATAGAGAAGAAAGGCTGCTGTGGATGTGATGCAAATGTGCAGTATTTCTCTTTACCAAAGCATGAACATTGGCCAGTTATTGTCCAATATTACCGTAGAAGAGAAAAGAATTGTATGGAAAATTAAGAATTGAGAAGGTTTAATATAAAGTTAACCCAAATGATGCAGCCATCCTAATTAAAAGGACCTGTTCAAAAGAGGTTATGCTTCCTTCTGTTATAATTATTATTATTTTGGTGAATATGATGGCAGCCTTGGTTGCATTAATCTTGTAGATTATCCGTTCAACTCTTCTGATTAGTCTTTTTTCTTCTTAATTATAAAGGACAGTGATGGTCAAACTTTAGGAATACCTACACAGATGTCTTAATGACCTCTGACGTCACAAAAAGAGGAGGCACGAAAACATCACTCAGTTAACCCAAGCCGATTTAGTTACAGGGGGATTACAGTTACTTATAGTTACTGTGGGAATAACAACTTTTCGTAATTATCTAATACCAAAAGCCAATGGATCGAGTAATTATAATCTATTTTCTACAGTAAACCTGAAAAAAAACTAGGGGGTTGGGGATGGGTAGTTTCAGGCAATGAAAGAAGAGGCAGACCTTCCGCTTGAAGGATGAAAGTCTGAAGGAGTTTCTCTCTCGAAAATCGACCATTCAGTTTTTCGGAGCCTTTCTTTACCACGCGAGTCATTTTTTTTGGCTGGATTCGTGGGGATATTTAAGCGATTTATATAAATATGATGATAATCTAGAGTCGGTACTGAAGTCCGGTTTCATCCTATGTTTAACTGTTTAAATTCAAGCAATTTGTAAAATGAACGGAAAAAGGATCTTCCTATCTTTCTTTGAAATTTTGATAGGCAACACGAATATACATATATATATATATATATATATATATATATATATATATATATATATATATATATATATATATATATATATATATATATATATATATATATATATATATATATACATATATATACATATATATATATATATATATATATATATATATATATATATATATATATATATATATATATATATATATATATATATATATATATATATATATATATATATATATATATATATATATATATATATAAGTGTGTAATTCTAATAGTACTTACAATGCCCTCTTAACTTCTCGAATTCTTCGCTTTTTTGGATATGCTTGTAACTACATGAAGCCGTGACATCCAAACACAAGAAATTGAAGAGACTTGTGATTTGCCGGTCGCGGGAGACGAACCCGCGACCGGCAAATCACAAGTCTCTTCAATTTCTTGTGTTTGGATGTCACGGCTTCGTAGTTACAAGCATATCCAAAAAAGCACGAAGAATTCGAGAAGTTAAGAGGGCATTGTGGCCATTACAATCACATATGTGTCTGGTAAAAGTGACCAGTATATATATATATATATATATATATATATATATATATATATATATATATATATATATATATATATATATATATACATACATACATCTATATATTTGTTACGTGTGTATGTAAAAATTGGAGTCAGTCTTGAGTGTGTGAAGACGGCTGATTCTCTCCACGTGAACTCTCCTAACTCTCTCAAATTCTACAAACATTTCTAAGGAGAAAAACCCATAAATGTCCCTACGTCAGGAGCTCTGAACCTCGACCAGAAACCACCGACTCACAGTACATTACTCGAGTTCTATCGGTTCGGCGTAATTTCCCAGGTTGTCATGCAAATGGATTATTGTAAAGAATTCACCGCAGGCTGAGTGGTTTCCCACCTTTGGACCTAATGAAATAGTGCCTGTTGGATATCCTGGTGCAAAACGGGCTGAGCTGATTTATGTTTGAGGATGATTATCTTTGCGAAATATTTTTCTTCTGTTTATTTATTAGTTTGTTGGTCTATTCTTTTTAATAAGTGGTTTTTTTTTGCATTGCCCATTACTTTGGAAGTTTGAATTTCAAGTCAATGGCCCCTTTGGTGGGCTAGTACCGTATGGATAGGGTTCATATAATAATAATAATAATAATAATAATAATAATAATAATAATAATAATAATAATAATAATAATAATAATAATTACAAACAGTGCTGAATATCATGCTGGAAAACTGGCTAATGAAATCGAAGTTTGGGCATTCTAATGATTATTGCTAAGTGTTCAATTATTTGTGGAAAATATAATGCAAGTTGTCAGTCTTATTCTATCAATTAATTGAGGCTGTAAATACTCTTCACTTCAAAATAAAGATGTAGAGAACATTTATGATCTTCCCTTTCGCTCGAATGACTTTACAATGATTCAAATTCAAACTCAAGGGGAAATTATGAACTCGACTTACAGAATTTACCTTTGTGGTGGTTAGATTACCTCATAACATTCACGAGTTCTAATACAAAGGCCATTTAATATCTTTCTATATCTGTAATTCTGAATCATCAAACAAAAAAAAAGGATAATTAAATTTAAATTAAATCTAAAAAGATTAGACGGGAAGGATGAGATCTACTTCCCGTCTTTTGGAACTTGGCTGTCCAACTTCTTTGACGTGACTTTGTTCTAGCTTTCATCCTTTATTTAAAAAAGGAAAAGAAAAACAAGGCATTAGGGCCAGCCCTGTGAAAGTCTAAAAAGATGTGACGCTCAATTTCCTTTTTATTATCGAAAACCTGATTTTGTTATTAATTTTCTTTCTCATTTTTAGTGTTCTGTAAAAGAAAGCTATTGTGCCGGCTTTGTCTGTCCGTCCGCACTTCTTTCTGTCGGCACTTTTTCTGTCCGCCCTCAGATCTTAAAAACTACTGAGGCTAGAGGGCTGCAAATTGGTATGTTGGTCATCCATCCTCCAATCCTCAAACATACCAAATTGCAGCCCTCTAGCCTCAGTAGTTTTTATTTTATTTAACGTTAAAGTTAGCCATAATCGCGCTTCTGGCGACGATATAGGATAGGCTGCCACCAGGCCGTAGTTAAAGTTTCATGAGTCGCGGCTCATACAGCATTATACAGAGACCACCGAAAGATAGATCTATTTTCAGTGGCCTTGATTATACGCTGTAGCGGTTGTCCAGATAACTCGATTGTGCCGAAGAAACTTTGGCGCATTTTTTACTTTTCTTTTCTTTAGTATGGCGACAAAACAATTACAGACATGAAAGATATTAAAGGCCCTTTACATTAGAATTCGTATATGTTATGAGGCTATCTAATTATGGATGTAGATTTTGATGGGCCAGTGTGTCAGAATTCGTATTCATGAGCTAGTGCAACTTTAAGGGAAGATTATAAATTCCCTTTGAATTTGAATTTCAATCATCATAAAGCCATTCAAGTAGGAGGGAAGATTATAAATGCTCTTTACACCTTTCAGTTTACATTCCAGTACATAATGAGGCAATTTAGATAAAAGGTAAGGTCATGAATACCCTTGATGCTAGACTTTTTATCCATCCGAAGGGAATTCAAGTGAAAAGGAAATCTTCTATTTCTCCTTTTAATCAGAATTCTACTTTATTATGAATTATTTGCACTCACAAGGAAGATTCTGAATACCACTGATACTTGCATTCCATTTTATCTAGATGGAATTTCATTAAGTTGGGAGATTGAACAGCTGTTAAATCAGCATTTAAAATAAAAACTTCAGGAACTTGAATTGAAACAAGGAAAAATTGCGCCGAAGTATCTTCGGTGCAATCGAGTTTTCTGTACAGCCGCTACAGCGTATCATCACGGCCACCGAAAATAGAACTATCTTTCGGTGGTTCCGGTATAACGCTATATGAGCCATGGCCTATGAAACTTCAACCACGGCCCGGTGGTGGCCTATCCTATATCGTTGCACGAACGTGGCTGACTTTAACCTTAAATAAAATAACTTACTCAGGCTAGAGAGCTGCGATTTGGTATGTTTGATGATTGGAGGGTGGATGATCAACATGCCAACTTTCAGCCCTCTAGCCTCAGTAGTTTTTAAGATCTGAGGACGGACAGAAAAAAGTGCGGACGGACAGACAAAGACGGCTCAATAGTTTTCTTTTCAGAAAACTAAAAGTGAGATTATTATCTGCTCTTAGCCAATTGTATATCATCGTTGGATCTGCGTAGCTGGGGACCAGTATCTTAACAAAATAGTAAATAAGCATACTGACCTTCTCGTAGATAATACGAGGCAATTCTACGAGCTATTTATGGGGATTATCCCTACAAATACTACTGGGAAATGAAGCCCTTCACTGTAGCCAGGCTCCTGTAATTCAAGGAACACGATTTCCATAAGGACGTACGTTTGAATAGGCAATGATTTCCCTGTGGTGATACGATGATGATGATGATTTAGAACGATCTTTTCCTTGTCATATTTAGAATGATACAAATTCATCTCTCCTTGAAAAAAAAATTAAAGATTTCCATGCGTTTTTTACGCACTTTCTTCTTTTGAAGTTTGGTCTTGTTTGCTCTGGACCTGAGAAAAGGGTTGAAACATTTCCGGGTGAAGTACGAAGCAGCTCATTATTATACCAGGCCATCGTGTGCGAGATTTTTTTTTCTCTTTTTTTGTGTGAAGATACAGAGGAAAAGTTTGAGAGATAAGAC